>NC_060286.1:10983616-11034914 GCF_021613505.1 Equus quagga
AAAGAAAGAAAGAAAGAAAGTTACTTGACATGTAAAAAGATCAGGAGAAAAGTCAAGAAATGAGAGATATGATGCAATTAGAAGGTAAGAACCTTAAAACAGCTGTTACAAATGTGTTCAAGGATTTAAAGGAAAACATAAACATAATTGGCATAGATGTTAGCTCCATGACAATTTTCCTCAAGCAAAACAAGGAAGATTGGCAACAGATGTTAGCTCAGGGCCGATCTTCCTCACAAAAAAAAAAAAAGAAGAAGAAGAAGAAGAAGAAACTATCCAAACTGAAGCACATAAAAAAAAAAGAATGAAGAAAAATGAACGAAGTTTCAATGACCCATGGGGCAATATCACAAGGTCTGACATACATGTAATGGGAGCAATAGAACAAGGAGGGAAGTAGAAAAAACTACTTGAAAAAATAATGGCTGAAAAATATTCCAATATCAACGCACAGATTCAAGAAATTCAACCATCTCATAGTAGGATAAATGCAAAGAAAACCACATCAAGGCATATCATAATCAAATTGCTGAAAATCAATGATACAGACAATTCTTTAAAAAGGTCAGAGAAAAAAGACACAGACAGCAAATCAGAGGTTACCTGGGGGCTAGGAGTAGTTTAGGGGAATTAACTCTAAAGGGACACAAGAGAACTTCTGGGGGTGATGAAGTGTTCTGTATCTTGACAGCAATAATGGTGGTGGTTGTAGATGTGTGTGTGTTTACATTTTGCAAGTCATGAGTTCATATTAACACACACAACTCCAATCCAATCCATTCCATAATGCTATCTCCCCTCTTCCACGGTAAGAACATTTCTCTACAGTAAGAACCCTGGCTCCCAATAACATCAACATATTTACTCATTTGCCCGATAGTTTCAGAATTGCTACTATACTATTATAGAACATGCTCTTATAAAAAATAAACTTACTAAAAATAGTTCAAGATTTTTTTTCACTAGATTGAATGTATATAATCAAAATGTTGTGTTCAGAAATGATATGGATTAGCCCTTTTTCCCGTCACTTCTGTGTGGTTATGTCACATGTTTAAAATACATTTGTAAATCTGTCAGGGTCCAGCTAAGGGACAGAAACCACAAGTTATTTTAGCAGAGAGAATTTAATATAAATATTTGTTAAATAGGTATTAAGTTGTTAACTAGGAAACTGAACAGGTTAAAAAAGAACTCTAAGGCAGCAGTTCCCCAAATTTTTGGTTTCTGGAGTTTTTTTGCATTTTTACAAATTCATTGAGGACCCCAAGGAGCTTTTATGTGGGCTAAAGACACTGGAATTTATCACCAATATTAGCAGTTGAAACTGAGAACTTTCTACAATATTTATTTATTTTTTGGTGAGGAAGATTGTCACTGAGCTAACATCTGTGCCAATCTTCCTCTTTTTTGTATGTGAGATGCCACTACACCGTGGCTTGATGAGCAGTGCATAGGTCCACACGCAGGATCCTAACCTGGGATCCCCTAGCTGCCAAAGCAGAGTGCATGAACTTAACCGCTATGCCACCGGGCTGGCCCCTACAATATTCATTTTTTAATTCATTTAAAAACAACAGGTGGTGGGGTGGGAGGAGAAATGGGTGAAGACGGTCAAAGAGAACAAACTCCCAGGCCTAAGACAAGTAAGCTCTGGGGCTCTAACGTGCAGCGTGGGGACTGTGGTTAATAATACTGTTTTGTATACTTGGAAGTTGCTAAGACAGTAGATCTTAAAAGTTCTTACCATACACATACACAAAATGGTAACTATGTGAGGTGATGGGTGTGTTAACCAATCTTATTGTGGTAATCATTTTGCAATTTATACATATATCAAATCATCATATCGTCCCCTTAAACTTACACAATGTTGTAGTTCAGTTAGATCTCAATAAAGCTGGAAAAAAGAACATTAAGCCCATTGAATGTTACCATAAATAGCATGTTTTTTATGAGAAACAACTATATAAAGAATTTAGTGAGAATAGTGGCATTATTTAACATTTTTGCAAATTTCTTTAATGTCTGGTTTCATAGAAAACAGCTGGATACTCATCTTTTTCTGTATTCAATCTATTGTGATATGTTGTTTTAGTTGAAGTATACGAAGAAAATCCAGCCTCACACAGGTATGTAATAAGAAAAAGGAAGATCATTTTAATAGACTTTTCAGATAATTATAATTACCCTTTTGATAGTACACCAAAACTAAACAAACGTTAGTTTCTTAAAGATTGGTTGCAATGTGGAATCTGAAAGTATATCTCAAAACATTTTGTTAATCCGTTATATTAAAATCCATTGGTCTACCCTTACTTTGAATGGATCTTTTACCCATGCATCATTTTTAATCCTATGCATTGGTCATTGGAAACTATCAGTTGACTTGAGTAATGCAGATATTCTGGATGTTGACACATTTCATTTTACATTATCCAAAAAAATTCATATTGGTTAATATCACCACCGGTCTCATTAGAAAAGTCTTTAAGTATTGAGAACAGTCAAGCTCACGATGGCAGGTGTCTTTTCCCAATTTCTAATTTTTAGCTTGAAAGTTCAAATTTTATCATTAGCAACAAACACTATTTCCTTGATGTGACAGGCTCATTCGTGCTCAAGGGCCAGTAGTGTTACTCATCATTGCTTTTGCACCATCAGTGCAAATGTCAAAACAATGAAAAACAAAAATGTCTTATTACTAGTCTGAAAATATTTTTGACCTCATGGATCCCATAAAGGGCCTCAAGGACCCCCCACAGGGATCCACAAAACCCACTTTTAGAACTGCTGCTCTAGCTTCTCATAGTAGCAATTGTATTTAACCACTACGGCCGCTACGGCTCAGGCAATAAAAAGAGGAAGTTTGAATTTTTAAAACTTAGAGACTCAGAAGAAGGGACCTGTGCGGTAGAAACTGAGACCCCCTCTGAGGAAAAGGCGCTACTTGACAGGGGCTGGTGTCTGTGAGTTGGGTAGAAGAGGCCCTTAGAGATGGAAACCCGCGCTCTGAGAAGGCGGTACCCGCTGGTTGGTGCAGGTGACTTGGAAGCGGCGTAAGGGGTCTGGTTTTCTAAGTGCTGGAAAAACCGTAAGCTGCGACTCGCTGCTGCTCCAAGAAGGAACTGGTGCTGCTGGGTGAAGGGGACTGCTGGAGGGAGACTCACAGGAATTGCAAGCATCGAGGCAAACAGGAAGGAACAAGCCCTTTCTCCTCCTCCAGGCTCGAGGTCCCCCCGTACCTCTGGTTGGCGGAGCCTCGCAGAGAGGCAGAGCGGAAATGCGGTTTGCAGAGTCTTTGCTCCAGCATCACAGAGCAGAGTATCAAAGGGTGGGTTTGGAACTGAGAGACAATAGCAAGCATGTCTGGGGGCATTTGCTCTTGTTTGTGTTAATATTTCAATTTCCTCCCATCCTTCTTTGCCTAATTTTATTTTTTGAGTATATAGAACATTAATGTGCTTCCCAAGAATCAAAAATATACTGAAAGGTATATCCAGAGAAGCGTGCTCACTCCCTATTGCTTGTGGGTAATCCACTTCATTGTTTTCGGATTTATCCTTCCTGCGGGGCGGAAGTGGGGGGGGGGGGGGTTCAAAACGAAGCGGATACATACGTTTTCTTATTTCCTTTTATCTTTTGTACAGAAGTACATTATATGTAATTCTTTGCACTTTGCATTTAATATATTTTAGAAATCAGTTCATAGAGATCTTCCAGTCTTTTTTTTATAGTACTTAATAGTGTTTGTGTGTGTGTGAGGAAGATTCGCCCTGAGCTAACGTCTATGCCAGTCTTTCTCTATTTTGTATGGGGGATGCCTCCACAGCGTGGCTGCCAAGTGGAGCAGGTCCACGCCTGGGATCCGAATCCGAAAACCCAAGCCGCTGAAGTAGAGCACACAGAATTTTAACCACTTGGCCAAGAGGCCAACCCCAAGTACTTCATAGTATTTCAACCAAACTCCACCATTTATTTAGTCAATCTTCTATATTAATAATTTTTTTGATATTACAGATAATGTAGCATTAACAACTTAGTGGATATTTCTAAATTGTTCAAGGTATATCTACAGGGTAGATTCTTGGAAATGGGACTATCAGGTCAAAGGGTGAACATATCCGTAGTCTTCTTCCATATTGCCAGATTCCTCTCCATAGGGGTTATACCATTTTCCATTCCCATCAGCATATGAGCGCCCGCTTCTCCACAGTCTCACCATCAGAGCAAATTGTCAAGATGTTGAATTTTTGCCAGTTTGATAAGAAATGCTATCTTAGTGTAGTTTGAATTTGCATTTATCTTATTATGAGTGAGGTTGAACATCTACTCATGTTTAAGGGTGCGTTTTACATCTTTTTGTAGTTCATTTTCTATTCATGTCTTTTGCCCATTTTTCTGGAGGATTTTGGTCCTTTTCCCTCAATTTTTAAAAGGTATTTATATATTAGAGTTTTTGATCCTTTATCTGTGATATATGTTGTAAATAGTTTTTCTGCATTTGTCACTTGTGTTTTGATTTTACGTAGTTTTTCCTTGCAAAAGCTTAACTTTTTTACGTAATTAAATTTATCGATCTCTTATGTTATTGCATCTTCATTTTGAGACAAATTAGAAAGATTTTCCCCATGCCCGGGTTGTAGAGGAATTTACCTGCATTTTCTTCTAATACTTGTGCTGTTTCCATTTTTGCATTTAGGTCTCTGACCCATTTGAAGTCTATGGTACCTTTTCCAAAATGACTGTTTAGGTCATTTATCCTCGTGTAAAAAACTACCCCAAAACTCGGTGACTTGAAACAAGATCCATTTCACAGCTTAGTGTAGCTTGGGCTCAGCTGGGCAGTTCTTCTGCTGGTCTTGCTCGAGTTCTCTGTAAGTTGCACTATGTGGTGGTTGGGGCTGCAGTTGTTGAAAGACTTGACCTGGAAGCTGGATGGCAGGGCCTCTCTCTTCCCCATGTTGTTCCCAGGTCTCTTCTCTCCACGGCGCCTCTCCATATGGTCTTTCCAGTAGGGTCTCTGGACTGCTTCTTTTTATCCTTTTTTCTTTTCTTGTTTTACAGTTTCATTGTGATAGATTTCACATAACGTAAATTTCATCTCGTTAAAGTTTTCGGTTCAGTGGTTTTCAGTATAATCACAGAGTTGTGTAACCGTCATCACAATCTAATTGTAAAATATTTTTAATGTCCCCAAAGGAAACCCTGTCCTCATTAATGGTCGTTCCCCATTCCTACTGCAACCCTCAACCCTGCCCCAGCCTTGGGCAACCACTAATCTCTCTGTCTGTACGAATTTGTCTACTCGGGACATTTCATATAAAGGGAACCATAGAAGATGTAGTCTTTTCTGCCTGGCTTCTTTCGCTTAGCGTAATGTTTTCAAGGTTCACCTCTGTTGTAGCATGTGTCAGAACTTCATTCCTTTTTATGTACAAATAATAATCCATTGCATGGCTGTGTCGCATTTTGTTTATCCATTCATTTCTTGGTGGACATTTAGGTCATTTCCACTTTTTGGCTATTATGAATGATACTTCTGTGAACATCTTTGTGTGAGTTTCTATGTGGACATACATTTTGATTTCTCTTGGGTTTATACCTAAGAGTGGAATTACTGGCTCATATGGTAACTTTGTGTTTAGCCTTTTGAGGAACTGCCGAACTGTTTTCCAAAGTGGTTGTACCGTTTTAAAAATTTTGTCAAGGGCTTTATCATCATTTAAGGTGAAATCATATGATTTTTCTCCTTAGAGCCATTAATGTGAATTATATTAATGGGTTAGTTAATAGTGAATTATCCTTGCATTCCTAGCATAATCCCCAATAAGTTGTTTCTTGATGGCACCCCTCTGAGTCTCAGTTTTGTTATCTGTAAATTGTGGCTAATGATAGGATTTACTTCATAGAGTCATGAAGATTTAATGAGATGATGAACGTACAGTGCCTTGCACAGTGCTTGGCCCACAGTAAGTGCTCAGTAAATGTTAGGTATATATTACTATCGATAAGTAGCTTGTCAAAAAATCCAAGACATCTCCCAGCCACAAAGTCTGAGCCAATTAAATTTCTGTGTACAGAAATTTTAAGTGGGGAGCAATACACTTACTAGTTAAGTGCTATGATATTGTGATATAAGAAATATGTATTTGGTCTTCATCCTGGCTCCTGGCACAGAGCTCCTAAAGCTCTTGTAATTTCCTGAGCATGGGGGAGAGGAGCATCTTTTATTATTTATGATAAGCCCCTTTCAACCACACTTGAGTTTATGCTAATGAGGTTGCCGGAGCAAGCGACCATGTGATTAGAGGGTTGGAACTTTCAGCCGCACCCCTGGACCTCCTGGGGATGGAGGAGGGCTGGAAATTGAGTTGATCACCAGTTGGGCAGCCAAGTTGGGCAGAAGTGTGGGTCACCTGGGGACCCACTACTTGCAGTTGGCATCTGAAGTGGGGCGGAGGAGAGTCAGTCTTGTGGAACTGAGCCCCTAACCTGGGTAGTTAGTATCAGAATCGTATTAAATTGTAAGATACCCAGTTGGTGTCTCCAGAGGATTGGAGAATTGCTTGATGTGGAAAATCCACATATTTGGTGTCAGAAGTGTTGTGAAGGCTCAGACACTGGAATTAGGGAGACATGAGTTAGAATACTGGGTTTACCACTTAGCGGCTCTGTGTCTTTGGGAAGCTTTGCTTAACTTCTCAGCTTCACTTTTCTCATCTGGAAAATGGAGGTATTAATGTTTACTTCCTTCGGCTAATGTGTGGATTAATCAAGATCATTTATGTAAAGCACTTAACCCATAGTAATAACATATAGTGAGTTGGACCCTGAAGGGGGGATAGTTAATCTGGCCGAAGAAGGATGTTCCAAGACAAACTGACTTGTATGAAGAGCCAACTTGACCAGGATAAACCATCTCCTCTCCACTCTCTTTCTTCTCAAAAATAGAATTAATGTTTCCCAACAGGGCGAGCCATGTCGGCTGACAGAGGGAGCAGCGACCAGGGAGGCTCAGACTCCAGTTTTGATTCTTTCGTGAATGGCTGCTTGACTTTGGATAAATCGCTCTGCAACTGTGGCTTTCAAAGATTTGATCACATTCAAAACGAAAAATGTACTTAACACCATGGTCTATTACTTACGTATCTATATACAGAACTGAAAAGTTTCGTAATATAATACGTATCCTTACTGTTGGAGTATTGTATTCGTTTTCTATTGCTGTGGACAAATTACCACAATCTTAGCGGTTTAGAACAATGCTTTTCACGGGTCAGAGTCCAGGAACTGCTTAGTTGGATGCTCTGCTCAAGGTCTCACAAGGCTTCAGTCAAGGAGTCAGCTGGGCTGCCATCTTCTCAGAAGCTGGGGGTCCTCTTCCAAGCTTACATGGTTGTTGGCAGAATTCATTTCCTTGCAGCTGTGGAATTCATGGCAGCTTTCTTCTTCAAGACAGCAGGAGAAGTCTCTTTTAGAGGGTTTACCTGATTAGATCAGGCCCACCCACGGTAATCTCTCTTGATTAATCTCAAAGTCAACTGATAATGGACCCTAATTACTTCTGCAAAATCTCTTTCTCTGCTATATAACTATCATAATCTTGTGAGTGATATCCCATCATATTCACACATTCCTGCCCACACTCAAGGGGAGATTATATAAGGTCATTTGGAGGTCATCTGAGAATTCTGCCTACCACAAATATGATGTACTCTGATATTTTCTGCTCTTTTCTTTCCTTTAAAAAATTAGATTTTGCCACCTAGTTAAAGGATTGGGAAACCATTTTGAAAACTCTGGACTGGATGATTTTCAAGGGCGGAGAATCCATGCTCTCAAGCACAGACCCTTGGGCACGTGGAGGGCTCTGGGCATAGGGGCAGGAGACAATTGCATTAATAACCTATGCAGAGAGCCCGAGGGGATCAGTGCTAACTTGACTGCGTTCCTTTGGCTCTGATCCTGGCAGAGAACTCCTGTCCTTCTAAGCGGGGAGGTGAGCCTCTCGGCATGCTGGGACACTTGTCTGGACAACTCCCAGGAGGAGGGAACAATCTGGACAAACCCTGAAGCAGCCGGCTGTCGTGGATTCTGCCTGACTCATCAGCTCAAAGGAATGCCCAGGAGGCAGGGTGACGTGGGGAACAGGAAACAGGCCCAAGCCCAACACAGCCACCAGCTATGTGACCTGCTCAGGACAGTTCTCCTTTCTGGGCCTCAGTTTCCATCTCTGCTACAGGAATGTCTAAGGACCTTCCCACTCAGAACCCTGATGGCTCTGAGAGGAAGCAGAATTGCCGTTTCTTTCGGAGGCTGAGGCAGGAAGGGGACCATCTCCAACAGGTGGCCTCATTCTGCTGGGCCAGTGACCAAGTGTGTTCTAGAAATCTTTAGCTGTGAGAAGCCAGACTGTGAACTCCCCAAGAGCAGGGATGAGGGCCTCCCACCTTTGGGTTCCTGCCCAGGTGTGGAGCCTGGCACCTAAATCTTTGTCTAACTGAACAAAGGGACTCTAAAAGGACTTTTCCTTTTAGCTCTGACATCCCAGATCCCACTGTGAAAGGCACCATCTTGGTTCCTGGAAGGGACTGATCGTGACCACCTCGGTCAGTAGGGCTGTGAACTCTGCTTTCCAGAGAGTTTGAAAGAAATTTGAATTCTTTCTAATCAGAGGGAGTTGGGACCATGGGATGGTGCTGAAGCTGGGTGACAGGGGACAAGAGTGCTAGTTCCTTGGGTCTGTCTGAGACCTCAGGCATCTGAGGGCATTATAGCACCTCATCTCCTTCTAGAACCAGTCCCACCTCCTGTCTGGATGGGGAGGTGTGGAATCCAGGAGAGGAGGGAGCGGACTTGGAGCTGAAATGTGAGGTGAAGAAAGAGAGGTGGGGATGGGAGGAAGGAAAGGAGGGCGAGAGAGGGAGAGAAGCGAAGGAAAAAGATTTATTTTAACAATAGATTTTTTCCTCTGGGAATTTTCAAAGGAAAAAAAAAATCCCAAACCCAAATATTTTTTTCTGTGTGTCTTTTTTTTCCTAACAAGAATTGGTGAGCTAGTGCAGAGCGAGCTGAAGAGGGGCACCCATCAATCCACTTTTGTATCAATAAGGAGACGTTTAAGAGAGTAACCGTCTAGGCACGTGGAGGAGTCAGGAGACAGGAGCCAGCCCAGACCCCTCATTCTCTGCCTGTGTAAACCTCCCCAAAGCCCTTTGGCAGGTGTGGACCATTACGAAGGACTGCCTCTTCCGTCTGCTGTTTCTTCCCCAGGGCGGGGGAACTCTCCTCAGGGAGCCCTCCGGGCCTCTCTCTGCCCATAGTCCCAAATCCCTGGGGGAGGAAGGAGTCTTCCCTTCACCCCTAATTCACCCTGCTCTGTGCCTGGAGGCCACCAGAGGGATTACCTTAATGAGATCCCTTATCCTCTGGCTTCTAATTGTGCTAGACACTGGTGGGCGGGAGGGTATGACCCCTCACTCCCTTTGGGCAGGGTGGCCACAGGGTGGTGGTGGGCTGGCAGCCGTACTGCTCTCCACTGGGGGCAACGCTTCCTGTCCGACTGCTCCCCCTACCAGCCCTCTCCCTCCAGGTTCCAGTCATGGCCTCCTCTGTCTCCATTTCAGCTCTGGGATGTTGCTCTATCCTTTGAGGATTCCCATGCCCCGTCCACACTTCTGTAAAGAATTCCTTTATTAAACTTTGCTCAAACAACCAGTTTGAGTGTGTCATTGACAAATAAAAATGGCAAGTAATAAGACATATTGGAGTATATGAGGAAGCCATTTTGTGTAAACCTAATTCGGCCTGACCTTGTCTTTCCAAAAGGGCCTGACCTCGGCCCGGCTGTTGAGCATGCATTGTATATCTGCTTTAGATATTCCCTATGGCAAGAACAAAGGCCCTTGAGATAAAGGTGAAACTTCCCTCCCCCTCCCAACGTTGGTGTTCCCTTAAGGATTAAGCATCTTTCCTTAGCCTAGGAACTGACTGCTGCACTCACCTGTGACCACCCAGCTTGAGAGGATAGACTTGCCTCCTGCTGCGCCCTCCGAGATAGCAGACCCACTACCTGCTGTGTACATTAAGTGCTGTGCCGACAGGGCAATCTTGTGACTATTGTGGGAGGGACATTTCAATCATATGGGAAACGTCCTGTTTGGGGGTATATAACTACTCTGTATACCTCACTTCTGTGATGCCCTTTCTTCCTTTGGGAAGAAAGGCCCCGGGCCGTGGTCCTCAGATTTCAGCTCAGAATAAACTCTCCCAAATTTTCATTTATAGATTAGTTATGGATTATTTTCGTCGACATCATCTACTCCTGCTTGGTCCCTGACTGACCGGAGGAGCGGCTCAATCTGATGGGTGAGTTTAGAAGGAGAAATTGGACCTGTATATTCCACCCCTTCCTCTCTTTTTCCTTTAAGGCACTGGCCTTTCATCGTTGCTGTGCAGTGAAGTGGCCCTGCCACTATGGGGACACCTGTCTTCTCTGGTACTGCCTGTGGCTGGGCACCAGCTCGGTCTTATCTGGGCTTCAGAATTAGGCTGCCCTAAGATCGAACATTCACCAGTGTCAGTGCTTATCAGTAATGAATATTTGTCAATTCGTTTGTAACTCATAAGTCCTCAGCTGGAAGAGGCCTTGGGTAGGGAAGAGGGGTGTTATTCACCGGCCCCCTCAAATGCCACACATAGTAGGACCCCCTGCTGGCCTCTCAGGGCTGCCCAGGGAAGAGGCCCCACAATGAGCCCTTGTGTAACACAAACAAACTTCCTTTAGGATGGCTGTGGGATAAGTAGGTTTGTGTGGCCTCTCTCTCCCCAGTGACGTCTGTCCCTTCCAGAGGAGGCCACTGTGAGGTGGGTGGAAGGAATGTGTCCTGGCCTCTGTGGGAGCTGACTAGTCAGCCAGGAGACCAAGCAGCAGCAGATCCAGACGGGGAGGAAGGAGGCCCCTGAATGACTCATGTGCGGCTGTTTCACTGGCCCAAGGCAGTGCCAGCACACAGGCGAGCACACAGGCGAGCACACAGTGCGAGCACACAGGTGCTGGAACCCAGCTCAGGGAGCCCAGCCCCTCGGGCCTAGGACAAGGGGCACAGAAGCCTGAGAAGAGGGTATTCCCAGCTCTCGATGAAGAAGGGGTGTGTGATTGTGCAGGGGAACGGCCCCAGTGCTCATTATTGGCCTGGGGTTCCCCAGGGGACCCTCCCTCTGTAGTCTTCTTCTGGGTCTCTTGCCTCTGCTGCCTGTGTGCGTGCTTGGAAATGCTCATTAATTTCAATATTAACATAGGAAAGCTAATTAGAAGGTGAATCAATTGCAAAATAAATGCTGTGATGCATTTACAAAGGAATGAATCATCTATTGTTTGGAATTGTTCTGCTCTGCTCTCCTTCTGTTAGCACAGCTCACCCGAGCCAAGTGTGAACTAAAGCTGTTCCATAATGGAGTACTATGTGCTAAGAGCCAGAGGATAACAGGCACGACTAGGTTTCAAGGAGGAAGAGGTCATTTTAGGCAGGAATGGCCAGAAAAAGTTTCATGAAGTTGGGAATAGAAGCAGGCTTTGAGCCTGGGGTGAAATTCTACATGGTTTGTCAGTGCTCCATACGATTTCACTGTATACTTTAACCACAATTTAGTGGATCAATTCCCTATTGTTGAACATTTGAACATTTATTTCTAACTTTTTTGTACTACAAATAACACTGTAATGAACATTGTTATACATGCATTTTTACAAACTTAACCAATTTTTTTAAAGGATGTTTTTCTTGAAAGGGACTTGACAAGTCAAAAGGTATACACAATTTTTGTGTGTGTGTGTGAAGAAGATTGTCACTGAGCTAACATCTGTGCCAATCTTCCTCTATTTTTTATGTGGGTCACCACCACAGCAAGGCTTGAAGAGCACTGTGTAGGTTTGTGCCCAGGATCTGAACCCACAACCCCAGGCCACCGAAGCAGAGCACGTGAACTTAATCACCACACTACCATGCTAGCCCTTTTTTTTCTTTTTTTTTTTTGGCAAGGAAGATTAGCCCTGAGCTAGCAGCTGTGCCAGTCTTCCTCTATTTTACATATGGGTTGCCGCCACAGCATGGCTGACGAGTGGTGTAGGTCTGCACCCAGGATCCAAACCCGCAAACCTGGAACACTGAAGCGAAGCGTGCCAAACTTAACCACTAGGCCATGGGGCCAGTCCTGCACAAATTTTTAAACCATCATTTCTTTTTCTGATTACCAAATTAACGCACACTTGCTATAAACCAAACACAACTAAGGGGCATGGTTTTGAAAATGAAAGTCTCCTGAAATCCTACACCCTGGAAATATTTTCTGATAACAGCTTGGTATATATAATTGGTATATATATTTTTTCAATGAAACACTAGCATGCTGTAACAGACACACCTCCAAAAACGTCCCTTCATCATACTTAGAATGGAAGCCGAGCCCTCACCATCGCCTGGCCCTGGGCAGCCTCTGGGGCCCCAGGTCCCACCTCTCTCTCCTCCCTTTGCTCCAGCTGCACCCACCTCCTTGCTGCTTCTAGAGCCACTTGAACTTGCCACTACTACAGGCCTTTGGAGTGGCTGATCCTTCTGACTGAACGTCCTCTTCCCTAATACTCATGAGACTGCTGCCTTTGCTTTATTCAGGTTTCTGCTCAACTGTCACCATTTCAGAAGGGCCTTCCCTTTGACCACCCAACCTAAAGCAGCACATCTCATAACTCTATTTCTTTATTGCACTTATCTGACATTTCATTTTATATATATTTGATATTGTCTGTCTAGAAAGCTCTGTGAGAACAAGGACTTTCTGTCTTTTTCTCCGCACATCCCCAGCTCCTGGAAAAGAAACTGGCACTTATTACGCACTCGATAAATGCACATTGACTGATTGAATAAGATGAAACTAAACTATATTTATAGTTTTGAAACCTGCTTTCAGTTTCATACTGTTACTTAACAGTATGTCATAGACATCTTTTCATGTCAGTATATAAATCTTTTTAGTCTTTCTAAGGCTGTATAGTATTATTGTAATTTGATGGGTGCTTGGGTTGTTTACAATTTTTCAATATTATAAACAATGTGGCATTGCACATTCTTGAATATATATCTTTACATCCTTTTCATGTTTAATACCTTTATCTGAGATGATGAAAAAACCTACAGGCATAAATGTCTAGCCTGATGGTGGAAATGCAGACTTGGAGCTGAGAGATACCCAGCCTGGAGGGAGATAGGAGAATTCTTCACACAGCCCTGATCATTGAAGTCATATGAATCCATGAAATATAAAGAAAATGGAGAAAAGTTCAACTGGTGAAAGAAACCTGAATCTTAAGCATGTCTGTATTTAGTTTCAGCTTTGGAAACATTGAGTTTGCGAGAGATGTGCAATAGCCACGCAGACTAAGTAGACAAAAGAGAGAGGGATCTAGGCTGGAGACAGATTTATGTGTCATCAGCTTCCAGGTGGAACTGACGCCATTGGCAAGTGTCAAGTCCATGAGAGCAGGGACTTTGCCTGTCTTCTTCTTGTTATACCCTCAGGGCTTAGATCAATGCCTGACTTACAGTGGAAGCTCAATAAACATTTGTGGAGTGAAGGAGTAGATGAAATCACTTAGGGAAAGTGAGACAAGAAGGTGGCCCAGGACAGAATCCCCAGGAGTAGTGCCCCCGCAGAGGAGGAGAGACGCTGGTCAATGGCAAGAGGAAGCAGTCACGGGGAGGGGAGGCAGGAGGAGGAGGAAGTGGTGAACAATGTCACTGCTGTTGAGAAGAAGCCAAGGGGGCCACAAGGGTCTAAGGGATTTGAGCAGCAAGGAGGTCATTGGTAACCTTGGTGAGGTTATTTTTACTGACACATTGGGGAAAAAAGCCACATTTCAGCGGGCGAGGAGTGACCAGAAAGGGTGTAAGGGGAGACGAGGGGTACACACATTCTTTCAGGAAGTTTGAGTGTGAAGTTGGTGTAAAAGGAAGTGAAACTAAGACTTTTTTTTTTTTTTAAAGAGATGGAAACTTAAGAATGTTTTCATGATGTTGAAAAAGAACAGCAGAAGAGAGGTTAAAGATTCAAGAACAAGTGAGGCTAATCATTAGGGAGAGATCCCTGAGGAGGTAGGAGGGGATGGGATCCCCTTCCAGATGGAGGAACTGGTTCAGGTCAGAGAAGAGACAAATCTTCCATTTCAACCAGAAAAATGAATAATTTTTCAGCTTTGCAAGTGGAGAGTTGGGGGTGTTTGTCTGGTGGCCTCTAGTCTGTGAGGCCACCTAGCAATGGTAGTGTGGGGACCTGAAATTGGCCACCCCAAGATATGTCTCTTTGGCATCAGGATTATTTGAGGCTCATTGCTTTTGATAAACTGGGACAGGCAAGGAGGCTCTGACGAATGGAACTTGCCCTTTGTTAGGACACGTTTACATTTGTAAGGTAAATCTCTATCTGTAAAAGGTGCCTCCCTCTCTGTACCAGGAAGAAGAAAGGAGAGGACCTTCTCTCTAGAAACTCTTAATCAATACCAAAGGCAAGGACTTAAAATCTGCATTTTATTGTGCTAGTCTGGTAACCTCCTGTAACTGACTTCCCTCCTCCTCCCAACGTTGGCATTCCTTGAGGATTAAGCATCTTTCCTTAGGCTAGGAACCGATTGCTGCTGCGCTCACCTGTGACCACCCAGCTCCGGACATAGACTTGCCTCCTGCTACGCCCACCGAGATAGCAGACCACTACCTGCTGTGTCCATCAAGCGCTGTGCTGACAGGGCAATCTTGTGACTATTGTGGGAGAGACGTTTCAGTCACATGTGAAACACTCCGTTTTGGGCTATATAACCACTACGTGCACCCCACTTCTTCGGTGCCCTTTCTTCCTTCGGGAAGAAAGGCCCCGGGCCATGGTTCCTCATAAAGCTTTGTTTAATTTTCTCTTGCTGTTCTGTCTTATGTGAATTTAATTCGTTCTCCAGCTAGACGAACCCCCATTTGGGGAGAGGAAATGTCCCCCTCCCCTACAGTAGGGAAGGCTGTAAAAGAAGGAGAAGCAGCAGCCGGGCAGTGCAAGGGGAGTCACCAGAAAAGAGGTCTGCAAGGAGACAGAGAAAGTCACCTGGGCACAGCCCCAGAGAGGAGCACCTGGGGGCTGATGGGGCACTGGGTCTGATAAATTGGGATTTTTTTTTTTTTTTTTTGAGGAAGATTAGCCCTGAGCTAACTACTGCCAGTCCTCCTCTTTTTTTGCTGAGGAAGCCTGGTCCTGAGCTGACATCCATGCCCATCTTCCTCTATTTTATACGCGGGATGCCTACCACAGCATGGCGTGCCAAGCAGTGCCATGTCCGCACCTGGGATCCGGGCCGGCAAACCCCGGGCCACCAAGAAGTGGAACTTTCGAACTTAACCGCTGCGCCTCTGGACTGGCCCCTAAATTGGGGGATTATTCATAATATTTGAGAAGTCCTGGGAACTGATAGAAGGTGGACCCTCTAGTGCAAGGATTTAATAAATGAATAGATGTGTGAGAAGGGAAAGCAGCAGTTATATTATTACTGGAGAGAATTCTGGAAGGGGAAGGCAGGGGTGGAATGGGCGCTTAAGGTCATTTGAACTTAATTCGGGATTTTTTTTAAGTGCAGGAGGGTTTGAAGAAAGGGCAGGAGCCACTGGAGAAGGAAGATTTGAAATGTTGGAGAAGGAAGGAACAGAGGAGCCAGATTGAGATGAGATCAAAAGTTTGGTGGAGGAATTAGGCCTCAAAATGTGGAGGAATCCTTCTCTTTCCTGACAGGAGAGTTGTTGGAGGGGACTGGTATGCCAGCAGAGAAATTATTCTGAAGTGGATGTGTTATTGTGATTTATAATAAGAAATATATATTTGGTCTTCCTCTTGGTTCTGGCAGAGATCCTAAAACCCTTGCAACTTCCTGTGATGAGAACGATAAAAGTGTCTTTGTTATGTTAATAAGGAGACTTTTGGAAAGCTCTTGGGTAACCTAAGGATGAGGGCTAGTTGCCAGGGGAACCAACCATGTGATTAGAAGGTTGGTACTTTTAGTCCCCCCCACCCCCCACCCCACCTCTGCGGAGGGGAGAGAGGCTGGAGATTGAATTCAGTGTCCAATGGCCAATGATTTAATCAAGCTTGGTTTTGTAATAAAGCCTCCATAAAAACCCAAAAGGATGGGGTTCTGGAGAGCTTCTGGGTTGGTGAGCATGTGGAGGTGCTGGCAGAGTGGTGTGCTTGGAAGGCATGGAAGCTTCGCATGCTTTTCCCATACCTTGCCCTACGCATCTCTTCCATCTGGCTGTTCCTGAGTTGTATCCTTTTATAATACACCAGTAATCTAGTGCGTAAAATGTTTCTCTGAGTTCTGTGAGCCACCCTAGCAAATTAATTGAACTCAAGGAAGGGGTCATTGGAACTTCCAGTCTATCTAAAATTATCTATCTATTATCTCCAATCTAAGCCAGTTGGTCGTGTAATGGCGGGCCCTCCAGGACCAGTTCAACTGACTCCATCTCTTATAAACAGAGTGATTAAGAACTGCCTTTCAGAAAATTTGCAAAGTCACATAGCCAGAGCATGCACAGAAGAAATCTTGACCTGAAATTCACTGTGGAACCAAAGATTCTTCTCCCCACGGAACCAGACTGGGACAAGACCAGAACTTATAAGTCACACTGTTATCAGCAGAGAGGGGTCCCTCACTCAGGTTAAAAGTGTTAAAAGTCCTTCCCCACCTTATCATAAAAGTTTAGAACCTCATCATAAATGTTTAGAACGCTGTCATAAATGTTTAGAACCTCACCATAAATGCTTGAAGCCCACCCATCAAAACCTGTCCCACCAGTGTTTCCATGTGCCAGCCTGTTCTCCCTAATGTCTCAAATTTTGCCCCAAATCCCGAACTGGGGAGACAGATCTGAGGGCACACACCCTCTGTCTCCCTGCAGATGGATCTCGCAGAATAAAGCTGGTCTCTTTTCCCAAAGGCTGATGCTGTAATTAATTGGCTTGTTTATGTGCATTGGGCAAGAGAACCCCAATTTTGTGCAGTAACAGCCAGAAGTACAGGTAACAATCTGGACGCGCTATTGGCATCTGAAGTGGGAAGGTAGGGAGGGATACAGTCTTGTGGGACTGAGCCCTTAACTTGTGAAATTTGACCCTATTTCCAGGTAGATGGCCAGAACTGAGTTGAATTGTAGGACACCCAGCTGGTGTCACAGAGAATTTCTTTTTATGGGAAAACCCCACACACATGGGAATTGGGTGCAGAATCCTAGGAGGTATGGACTCAAAGTTCTAGGAAAATTATTGTTTCTATGCAGATTCTCCATGAGAAAGCAGGAGGCACTTGTTCTCCGACTTCCTCAGACCTCCCCTGCACAGGCCACTAGGCCTTTGATGCCCACCCTTCCCCTAGAAATCTGACCCACCGGTTGGGTCAAAACCAAGGACTATGGATTTGGCAGCTTCTGCCCTGATCCTGACAGGCTGAAGACAATTCATCTGCTGCTCCTGCCTCAGTATCCCCTTTTTGGAAGAAAGAGTCACAGAAAATCAAGTCTGGAAGGGACCTCAGAAAACACGTGGTGCAAACTCCATAATATACAGATGGGAGGAGTTAACTCACCCTAACCAAGGGCCCCCCAGGTGGTCACCGTTTCTCCCCAGCTGTTACTTCTTCACTCCCCTGCTCAAACCCTTTAGCATCTCTCCATTGTTGATGGAAAGAAGTCCCAAGTGTTCAGCTTAGGATTCAGGACCCTTCACTATTTGGCCTCACTTCACCCTGCCAGCCTCATGCCCTACTGCGCCCCTACACATAAAACCTTTTCATCTGGGCTGATTTTGTTCCCTCAGATTGGAGCACCTTGCCTTCATCTCTGCAAAATCCTACTCTGCCCCTGGTTCCTGGCACAGAACTCCTAAAACCCTTATAACTTCCTAAGTGATAACAGCATTAGGAGCATCTTTTGTTCTAATGAGGCGACTCTGGGTGGGCTCCTGGATGGCTTCTGGATGGGGGCTGGTCCCCAGAAAGATCAAGCCACGGTGAGAAGCTTGGAATTTTCAGCCCTACCCCCATCCTCCAGAGAGGGGAGAGGGGCTGGAAATGGAGGTAATAACTGACCGTGCCTCCGTGAGGAAGCCGCCGTAAAACCCCGGTCGTACAGGGGTTGGGAGAGCTTCCAGGTTGGGGAACACGTCCACACCAGGAGGTTGACACACCCCGACCCCACGGGGACAGAAGCTCCTGCACTCGGGACCCTCCCAGACCTTGCCCTGTGTATCTCTTCATCTGGCTGTTCATCTGTGTCCTTTATCATGTCCTTTAATAAACTGGTAAACATAAGTATGTGTTTCCCTGAGTTCTGTGAGCGGCTCTAGCAAATTAATCAAACCTGGGGAGGGGGTCGGGGGAACCTCTGATCTATAGCTGGTCTGTCAGAAGCACAAGTGATAACCTGAGCTTGTGGCTGGCTGGCATCTGAATTGAGGAGGTCTGGGGGGCAGTCTTGTGGGACTGATCCCTTCCTGTGAGATCTGATGCAGTGTCCGGGTAGATAGTGTCAGAGCTGAGTTAAAATGTAGCATACCCAACACCAAGCCTTGTTGAGGATGTGGAGCCACTGGAACACCCAGACGCTATTTTGGAAAACGGTTTGGCAGCTTCTCATACTTAGATACGCACCTACTCTGTGAACCAGCAGTTAAATTTCTAGGCATTTGTCCAGAAGAAATAAAAACATATGTCCACAGAAAGACTTGTCCAAGAATGTTCCTGGCTCTGCCGCTTAACTAGCTGAATGAGCTTATGCATGTGACTTCACCACTCTGTGCCTCAGTTTTCTCTTAAGTAAAATGGGGTTAATATCAATATACTGAATGACCCGAAGGGGAAATCATGATGCTATATACACAGACTCCTTCTGAGAAAAGTAGTACAACCAGTCTTTTCCCAATGTGGCTGCCACGACTTGTGCAGCATGCTTTGCTGGTGGTCCAATTTTACTCGCTTGGAGGCAGAAGACAGGATGAGGTCTGGGACACAAGCTGGAAGCAACCACACAATGGAGGTCTTGGCTGGGCCAGAGCTGAAGTTAGATTTGTCTGGCATGAGGAGTATGGGTCACTCCTCTCCCCAGGCATATGGTCCTCTCAGGAGCTGTTTCTGCTGAAGAATCTCTTGGGAAAGAAGCCTTGAGCAGCATTCCCATTTGGGATTCAGAAATTGATAAGTAAGTCTGAGAGCCTTCCAGGCTATAGAAGGGGAGGCTGGGGTCCCTGAGACAGCATTTAACATCAATGAAGGAGGCCCTAAACTCAACCATGGGGAGGGGAAGTGTCCCAGTGAGCAAGGCTGCATTTGCGAGGTGGGAAGGACTTGATCAGTGATCTTTATGGTTGACTCTTTAGCTTCCCTTCAAGCCGACTGCAGTCATCCCATTGCCCTTGCCAGAGACTGGTTTAAGAATAGGCATACATGAAATTTCCGGCCAAGGAGACATAAAGGGAATTCTACAGGGCACTTTGGGGAAGTTTCCATGCTTCTAAGAAGCAGACACGGGAAGAGCGTCCTTTTCTTCCTTTGGATGTTATTGCATCTAGTGAAGGCGCCTTGTTACCACAAAGGGAGCCAACTGGGAGACAAAGCCAATATCTTGAGGACAGCAAAGCAGAGACATAAAGACAACCTGGGTCCTTGACACCTTGAGCCGCTCATTGTACAACACCTGGAACCCACTACTTCTGGAATTCCCATTAGTGAGATAATTTATTTCCTTACATATTTGAATCTGGGTTTTCTGTTACTTGTGGCTAAAGCATCCTAACCAACAGAGCATGGGCCTGGAATTCCTACATTACCTGGTGGGAGCTTACAGCTAATAAAATATCGGTATTAAGATGATGTAACTGGTATCTTCACAGGCTGGTAACACCAGGACAATGGGGTCATTCATGCTTCTATACATGCCAGGTGTGACTCTTACTTGACAACCCGGCTGAGCTAAGAATATTGTATCCTCTGCTTTTTTCCCTTTAATTAAAGGAAATCTGACTCTGAGTCCCTAATCCTGTTCAGTGGGCAGATAATCTGTCATTCTGGGAGCTCAACCCTCTGAAAGATTGTGCCTAACTGGCCAAAAGTGTAGAGGCGTCCCACCCACTCATCAGCCAACAGCCCACACTGAGTTTTCCTCTGATGCTTCAGGTCTCTTCCAGTTTGGTTGATTTTGCTGTTTCTGAGTCATACTTGGGGCCCAGGAATCTTTGGTGAGGCTGGAAACCCAATGCCTAAGCCCTCTTGTCCTCTGAGATCTGACCCTTACCCAGGACCCTGCAATGCCTTCTGTTCAGGTCCAAGGAAACATCAGGCCCAAAATGGAGTCACTCGTGCTAAGCCCCACATCAGCAAACCAAGACTTAATTGCAGTTTCAGCCTCTCCCAGGGGTGGAATTTTAAACCAATCAGTCTGGAATGTCCTGGTCCACACTAGTAATCTGCCTGATAAGACCCCTGCCTTCCCCTAAGGGAAGGTGACCTTGCCTGAAACAATCTACTCTTTGTTTTTATAACTTCCTCTGTTCGGCCCCCTTCTGCCAATAAAAACTTTCCATTCTGTACAGCTCCTGGAGCTCCCTTCTCTTTGCTAGACGGGATACTGCCCAATTTGTGAATCGTTTAATAGAGCCAATTAGACCTTCAAATTTACTCAGTTGATTTGTTTTTTAACAGTTCTCATAATCATCGCTGTTTTCTGTCTTTTCTGTCTTCCTGGTCTCTGAGCACTCTCCTTTCTCTTTCCTGGCCCTTCAAAGCCCTCCTCCACCTTCTTCCTCAGGGCATCTGCATCAGCTCCTCAATGAGCCAGACTTTTACCACAGACAGGAAGATCTGTGAGCTTCAAGCTGCTTCTGCTTTCTGTCCTGCAAGAATTCCTAAGGCAAGAAAAACAAAAAGCCTGACTGACAGTGCCTGCTTGGAAAGAGAAGGCAATGGAAAAATACAGCGAATGAATTAATCCCCAAATTATCTTGTCACAGGTACCTCACAGGTGACAGGAGAGAACTCAGGCCAATAGGAAGGCTGGCTTCATGCTAAGTGGCAGCCAGACAACCAATGAGAGTGAGGCAAAGAGAAGGAAGGTGGGTCCTGAGCACCCCTGGGAAACTTTCCGGTCACTTGTGAAACCTGCCTCACAGCCTGGGATTGAGAGCCTGGGGACCCCGCTGTCGCTTTCCTATCTCAAGTTCCTGGGTGTTCTCAAAAATACCTTTCCATTCCTATAAGCATTCTGTCTGTCTGTCTTGTGGTCACACGTGGGTCCACTATAAATAGCAGCCTCAACCAGGAGGTGGGAAGGATGAAACGGGGTGATGTGCCTGAAAGGTCTTTGAGTCATTAAGCATGCAGGGAGGCGCTGGCATCCTGCCCAGGGCTGTTCCCCAGCCTCCTCTGCAGAGCTCACCCTTCCGGTCAGCTTGTGTCTGCCACAGCCCTCCAGGTGGCACCGGAAGTCCTGAGCTCTGGACTTGCCTCAGAGATAAACAAGAGCTGCAGAAGCATATGCCGCTGGGATTTAGATAGTACCTTCCCACCCACAGGGGAAAGGACCTTTGAGATCATTAGGGCCAACTCCCTAATTTCGCAAGGAAGGGTTCTGAGGCCCAGAGAGGCCAGGGCACCTGGCTAAGGTCCTGAAGTTATAAGCGGATAGAATCAGGGTGTGGGCTCTTTGGCCCCAGCCATCCCTGATCACCCTGCTCTCCCTGTCCTGGTTCTGCCTCTTGACCCTGATTGTCCCCTCCAGTGCTTTGGAATGACTGACCTGTGCTATCTTGGAGCTGCCTTTGCGGCCAGCACACCTTGCTGCTGAAGGCTCTCTCCCGGCTGTTGGGCTGTGGGATGATTAACTCAAGGATGAGGAAGGCGTGGCGAGCCCACAGGCTGCAGATCCGGGCTGGGCTCTTGCTCATCTCCGTCATCCTCAGAGCATCTTTAGAAAGAAATGGGATTGCGGGTTACTCAGAAGACAGCGCTGGGTGTTTCCCAGTCTGCAGGTATCCTCTGGGCATGCTTGTTTGTGACTTTCTGACCTGAAGCATTTCAGGCTGGAGATGACCTTCAGTCAAATGACCTCGCCATGGGGCAAGCAGGTCTGGGGTTTTTTGCCTCCCATTTTCTCCATGAGTCTAACAAACCCCTCAGGGCTTTTGGATGCAGGCAGCCTATGCCCACACTGTGAGGAACAGCAGTGTGCTGGATTGGCACGCTTGGGCAAAGCCCCTACCCTCTATCAAATGGGGACAATACTCACTTTGGAGGGTGGTTGTGAGGATTAAATAAGGTAATGGAATGTAAAGTGTTTAGCCCAGTGTCACACACACGGTAAGCACTCAACAAATGTTTACTGTTATTGCTATTATGATTATTTTCATCGTGTCACTCAGCTAGGCTCCTTACTGCTGCCTGCCTCAACTCTCTGCCTGGTCTGAGAGATCTGTCGGTCCTCTTCCTCCACCCTCTACTTCCCAATCTCATCAAATAGATTTCTTATCACTTACACCCCAGCATGGACTCCCCTCCCCTCCCCGATACCCCTCAGACACAGACACAGACACACACACGCACACACACACAGACACAACCTGTGCCCCAGCTCTGCACATTGCCTCCTGCAAAATCTGGTTGTCAAGGTGCTGAGAGTGTTAACAGAAGTTGTCTTTGGGTGGGTGAAATTGTAGGTGGGTTTTTAAAAGATTTTCTTTCTGTGCTTGTCTGTATTTTCTGATTTGTTTGTCATGGGTATGTATTGCATTTGTGCCAAGAAAACATTATTTTTAATTTTTATAAAATCTACTCACTACCTCTCGGAAAACTTCCCTGAAGGGTCCTGCTGCATTCTGAGCTCTCCTTTTAACTTCCCGCCCCCTCAGCATCTTTCTTCTCTGTGCCTTGTACTACATCTGCATTCACTTGTGAGTTGCTCTGGAGATGCTCTTACAGGGGCTCAGCATCCCTGAACAGGCATTAGGTGCCTTGAGGGTAGAGGCTGTACCATCTCGCCTGTAGAAACAGCTCGATTGTTTCTTAGCTGACTTCAGCTCTCCACCCTTTTCTCTGCACCACGGACCCCAGGTGACTGAGAGAAGTCAAGAGTGCTTGGTTAGAGCAGGGCTTGGTTTTCCCCAGCTGAACTTCCCATTGTCCCCATTTTACAATCCCTAACCCAGGGCTAGCAGCAGGGCGCAGATTCTGGGACCCCGATAGATACACAGGGCAGCTTTCAGCAGCGATTGGTTGTGTCTTGGGGCGGTATCTTAACCTGGGCGTGAATTTAACTTAGATCTTGCAAAATCTCCAGATAGCTACTTGTGTGACACAGCAGAGTGGGTCTCAGGTACCATGGCCACAGGCAGGAGAGAGTGAGGGGGGCACGGTATATGGAAGTGCTGGGAGCGTCATACTAAAGGGGAGCAGTCTGGGAAGTCTTCAGAAAGGAGGTCAGTCTAGGAGGACCTGAAAGGATAGGTGAAGAGATGGAGGGACCCAGGTAGGGAGAAGGCAGCGTGCTGGGCGAGGCACAGAGGAGAGAGGGCAGGAGGGCGAGAGGTTAGGAGCTGGCTGATGGGGCTGTGGATACAGCAGTAAAGACTAGTGGTTAAGATCAAGCTCTGGAGTCAACAGACCTGTGTTTGAGTCATTAACTAACTATGTGATTTGGGAAAGTTACTTACCCTCCACAGGCCTGAGTTTTCTTATCTGTGTAATCCAGCTAATGGTCGTTCCTTAGTATTAGCATTTTTATGAGGAGTTAATGAATTAAGGCTTATAAAATACATTTTAAACAGCCAATAAATCCTAGCCAAGGTTACTGCTATTATTGTATTATAATTATTATTATAAACCCATACTTGGCATTTGTTTTCCAGAAGAATCTCATTGCACCTCCATTCGGGCCCTTCTTTCTCCTGCATTTGCTCACCTGTGTTCATGCATCCATCACATAATACTAGTAGTACATAATACCCATATATTATATGTAATAATAATATAAGAATAGCTAACATTTAAATTGCATATTCTATTGTACTAAGTACTTTACATGTATGAAACTCACTTAATCCTCCCAATAATGCTATGAAGTAGGTACTAGTATCATCCACATTTTATCAAGGATGAAATTGAGATACAGAGAAGTTAAACAGCTTGCCCACGGTCACACAACTAGTAAGTGACAAAACTAGAATTTTTGGTTCCAAGAATCAGGTTCAGAACCCAGGTTCCTAACTACTTGGCTATTGAACACCCTTGCTATTTTCAAAGACTCTGGGAAAAATGGAAGGACAAAAATGTAAATTAAACCCTGATCCCACCCGCAGGGAGAGAGTAACCAGGAGGCGTGATAAGACACAGTAAGATCGTACCCACCCAAGGCAGTGTGATCACAGCTGCCTGGATGCCTAGCTGGAGCCCATGTAGGCCTCTTGGCATGCCTGGGTTGTCACTTGTGATCAGCTTGGGTCATCAGATGAATTCCCTGTTGTAGGCTCTCTAAGAAGACCCCAGTAACGGAGTGCATTGCTGATACCTTGTAGCCACAGTTGGTGCCCCCTGCCCCATGGAAGGCTGGAGGATAGAATGTGTTGGGTGGGTATAAACCCACCCACAACTGACTGAAAATATAACTCAAAGTACAGAGCCGATAGAGCGCGGGTGGGGTCATTTTCTCGCTGGGTCCTTGGGTCAGTCACTGGCTGGCCACCTATTTTTTAGTTCTGTGTTCTGTACTGGATATTACACAGAAAGCATGTTTTGTCTTTTTTTTTTCCCTCTTGAGCACACTTCCAAAATCCCTAGGATTATTCCTCGTGGCCCTTCCCAGCTTCAAAAGGCTGATGCTTAGTATAAACGTTTACAATGTGGGTGCAAAAAGGATCCCAGATAGTGGTCTCCTGAAGCTGACTCATACCAGCTTGTAAGAACCAATTGTTAAATTTTCCAAGCCAATTGTTAAACACAGCCATTATCAAAGACTGAATTATAGAAACTTGCAATTAAATAAATTATATTAAAAACAAAGGTAATAAATATTCAAAACTCATACTTCATAATTCCTTCCCCACACGGTATGCTATTGCATGCCCAAGTCCGCACTCAGCGGCGTGACATGGGCAGCTTGAAAGTGGCTATGGGGGTAGTATTTACAGGACAGGAAGCAGCCAACACTACAAAGCTGCGCCCTCCTCGCCAAGCCCGTCGTCAACATTTCTCTGCACACCCTCCTTAGAGATAATCAAATCTTGTGATTCTCACCGTGTTTCAGCCAAGGGCATCCGCTGGGTGTGCCCGGTTGCCACCTGGAGGAGGAGGAGGTGAGAGCCGTGGGGCTCTGCCCCAAGCTAGGCCAGCAATAGGGTTGGTTGTTTTCAATATGAACTTATGTGTAAGATTTTGTTTGAGTAAAGTTCTTTTCACAGTTAAAAACAATTGCAAATGACTAATCCAGTCTAATCTTCTTATCTTACAGTAGGAAACGGAATTTTTTACCCTTCAGATGCAGAACAGTAAAGTGACTGACCTGGTCCACTGCCTGATATGAAGGAGCTGACACTATGGCCCCCACAGGAGGAGAGAGACTCCTGCAGACACTGGCTGGGGGCTTCCCTGGGCTCCGAGCCTCAGAGACCCTCTCCTTGCTCCTCTCAGATAGTTGGTCCTCCCCAGAGCTGCCCGCACTTGCCGCTTTGCCTGGAGAGGCAGTGGACTCCCAACCACACCTTATACGTGCTTTTCTCCATAATAGAAACCCCCCCTGATACCAGGATGACTGGGTGCTTTTCTGAGCCCATCTTCCCAACCGACGTGAGGCCAAGTTGAAAACCTTACCCTCACAGACAGGATTTTAAACTTGCTCTCGACTGTTGGTTGAGGAAATCTGCTTAACGTCTTATGAAACAGACAAAACAAAACAGCCATTTTATTTTTTATCTAGCAAAGGCAGAACTGGATGTCAGTGCCTGCTGGAGGGCAGGTGGACGTGGTGGTGGTCGGGGGTGTGGTTGATAGGGAAGAGCAGAAGGGTGGCAAAGTGGGGAGAGAAGAGGATATGGGAGCGAAAAGATAAAAGGAAACATTTAAAAGAATCACTTTTAGGGGTAAGAAAATTTAGCTACAGGTGTCAAGGAGCATACAATTTCCTGAGACTTTATCAAGTCTTACCAATTGCTTCCTTCTAGCAAAACCTGATCTCCTGTGTTATCGGTTAGCTTTATAAGTCAACCCAGTTACCCAGTGCCCTGTGAGCACATGAACGTGTTGCACAAACATATCTTTGTGGTAACACCACAATGAAGAACTCTGTCATAAATGTTATATTAGTCTGTAGGGCTGCCATCACAAAATATCACAAGCTGGGGGACTTAACAGAAATTTATTTTCTCACAGTTCTGGAGGCTGGAAGTCCAAGATGAAGGTGTGGGCAGGTTTGGTTTCTTCTGAGGCCTCTCTCCTTGTCTTGCAGGTGGCCGCCTTCTCCCTGTGTGCTCACGGGGTCTTTCCTGTGAGTGCACATGTCTGGTGTCTATGTGTTCAAATGTCCTTTTCTTACAAGGAAACCGGTCAGACTGAATGAGGGCCCATCCTAATGGCCTCATTTTAACTTAATCACCTCTTTAAACACATCTCCAGGGGCCAGCCCGGTGGCACAGCGATTAAGTTCGCATGTTCTACTTCGGCGGCCCGGGGTTCACCGGTTCAGATCCTGGGTGCAGACATGGCACTGCTTGGCAAGCCATGCTGTAGCAGGCGTCCCATGTATAGAGTAGAGGAAGATGGGCATGGATCTTAGCTCAGGGCCAGTCTTCCTTAGCAAAAAGAAGAGGATTGGCAGTAGATGTTAGCTCAGGGCTAATCTTCCTCAAAAAAAAAAAATCTCCAAATATCGTTACATTTTGAGGTCACTCAGATGTCTGAGATAATTCATACATTGAAGTTAGGACTTCTACATATGACTTTTGGGGGATACAATTCAGCACATAAATATTTAGGGACCATTTATCCTACACTACATGAATAGGACCTTGGCCACATACTGGGATATTAACGGGGCCCCGTCATTGATCCTGAGAGGTTTTATCATGTGCACAAACTGACTGCCATGCCTCAGGCTGAGAGCTCATCATGTGATGTGCCTTTAAAAACAACCTCACATTGGCTTAAAGAATTTTGAATTTTGAATTTTTATCTCTTCTTCAATTTGCCTTTTTCTTCTGTTTTTCCAAGAATTTATTTTCACAGTTGGGACATCCTTAAAGGATTTTCAATGTGAGTGGAGCTACTGATGACATGCAGGCTGAGCATGGCTGAAAGTAGGAGAGGAGAGATCATCGGTCAAGGGAGAGCAGGCAGGCGAATGTCAAACTGTCCCCATCTAGACCGTGGACTGAGTCCTTCCTCTTGGGCTGCGTCACCGTCCTTCCTTCTTTCCTGAATCCGGTAGTGCTTGTCAGGCATCTGAAATGGCTGGGCAACTGCAAATACGCAGGTGACTGATGTTATCAAGTCCCTGCCTTTATGAGTTTATAGTTCAACCGTGTTAACTATTAAAGAAAACGACTGAAATAAACACAATCCTGCCTTACCAGCAGAGAGGATCCTAAAGGGATCATGACCAGCAAGTCTCTTGTCTTCCTTCCTGTCTTCCCATACACACACATTCAAATGAATCCGAAATACAAGTTTTAGGTGTCCATCTAATGACACCTGCCCCAACCACTTGATGTTAAGAACCGAGGTGTGTTCTCCACAGCCCCAAGTGTCCTTTGCATGAAGTGGATACTCAGTATATACTCACTGATTTGACCTGAATCTCCAAGAGGAAAGATAGTTTAACCAAAACCACTACAATACTCAGAAATGTCGTCGCTGTCAGAGAGCGGCAGGAGGAGAGGTTTGATTACTTGAGAAAAAAAAGCCCAGTGGCTGTGGGAAAGTTGTCACCCTCCTTACCTCAAGGACATCAGGGGTCTGTGCTCTTCTTCAAGTAATGAGTTGGAGACAAGGGGCTAGCGGAGAGTTCCACCTGAATTTCCTGCCACCATTTCAAGCTGTGGACTTGAAGAGCCTATGACTTTGGTTAATTGCCCTGTGGTCTGCTCTCTATAAATAGCAGCTTCTTCGTGGGTAACCCAGGGCTGCCTCTGAAATTGCCAGACTTGGAAATTACATCAACCCAGTTCAATAGGTACTTATCGTGTAGCTCAAGAGAAGGGTGCTCTCAAACAGCTTAGATGACAAGTAGGGAAGAACCCAGGAGTCTGGAGAGGTAGCTTAGAAGAAGGTTGGCCTTTGTGTTTTGAAGATTTCTCTCTAAGATCTAAGCACTGGACCCCAAAACAAAGGATAAGTAGAACCCAGGTGCTAGGTGGGAAACCATAGGTCTAGAAAAGCGGAGTCCTTCTCGTTCCACACCGGTGATTGACTTGGTGATCAGTCTAATCCAATGTGGACTTGTGTTCCCTGGGCCGGTGACAGTTGTGGGTAGAGGCATATGACCCTGTAAGAAATGAAAATCGGGTGCAGGAATGAGGGAAGGGGAGAAGGAGGAAGGTTTCTGGGAGAGGCTAAAACTGATAAAATGTTCCTCAATCATTGTAATGTTTCAGATAACAGATACCACTTGAACATTAAGCAGAAAAAGATTTAATTTAGGAAATGAAGGGCTTAAAAATTCCTGGATGGGCTAGTAGAGCAGGTCCTAGGCTACGCCTCCAGCAGCAACCAGCGGAACACAGCAGAAATGTCAGCTGGGGTGGCTGCTACTTGTGTCACAAGCAAGAAGCTGGGGGAATCAGGAAGCCACCACAGTAAGTGTGGCTCCAGAACTACACCACTTTACCTACGTCCGGGGATCAGGAAACCACCTCCAGGGCCAGACCGTACCCACTTGATCTGCCTGGGCAAAAATGGAGGCTCTACTTCCTGCTTCTCTGCACTCAGGAAGCCAGTGACAGGGCACTGGGGCTTCTGCTGGTAGTGCAGCAAAAGCTCAGCGCCTGCATGACCACGTTTGCCAGGAAACAGCAGATGAAGCAGACCACAGTCTCTCAGATTTCAAGAGGGTGTGTCCGATGTGCACTCTTCCACATGGGAGCAGCTCTGTTAGGACAACACTCCTGCCTCCCTCCGTCCCTTCACACACTCCTTCCCTGGGTGGGGGAGTGACACATCTGACTGGTAAGTTTGGAAGAAGAGCCTTTGCGTGCATGGGCCAGTCCTCTCCTCTTCTCTTTCTTTTGGGAGTCAGTTGCCCACAGGGAGCATGTTTTCTGCTCTGCAATTCCAGGGACGAGCTTCCCCTGCAGGGGAGGAATATGGTTTTCCCGAGTTGCCTGTGACTGGCTGTGTAGATTGGCCTAAGATTGGAGTTCAGTGTTAGGAAGCTCACGTGCCTACAGTTACACTTGCTAATATCAGACTTAGCAGAAATAAAGGTAATGTTTTGACCTCTGTATGCCAGCATTTTCTTTTCTTTCCTTTCCTTCTTCTTGTTTCTCTGTTGATTCAGGAATCGGGTGAGGAAACTAGGGCTGGAGAAAGGGACTCAAACTCCTCTTGTGCTCTGGGCTGACACCAGGCACGTGGGCTGTCACGGTGCCTCCTGTTCATGACCATCAGCACTTTTCAAAGCGTTTCACACCTGCGTCTCATGTGACTCTCTCAACAACCTGTTCACAAAGGCAGCACAGGATCTACTGGCTGAGGAGCTAAGGCTGCGACTCTTAGCGCTTCCAGCCTTTTTCATATCATGATACACATAGGAAATTGAAAAAAGTAACATGTATATTAAAAATATATCTATAAAATATGTATACATGCATAATTATACACATATACATACATACATATAATATCTTTCTATCATCTATCTATGTATCTATCTACTCTATCATCTATCTCACTATGGAAAAAGGCTGAGGCTGCTGGTGCCAGAGATGAAGAGCCCAGAGATCCTGGCTGGCCAGGCCATGCCCAGCTACTCCCAGCACTGAGAAGGTCAATCTCTCAGCATACCTGTAACCCATTGTCTGCCCATGAGTTGGGAAGTTCTAGCTAGTTCAAGGCCATAAGTTAATACATAGAAGTTTGAAGCCAGATCCTGAGTCCAAACTGAAAGAATCTCAAACATACGGGGGAGGCATCTGTTACCCTCACACGTCCTCACTGAGGCTTATGGGCCAGAGATGTCTTCTCACCTGGCCTGTGTCTGGTGGACTAACACCTGCCCAGAGATGCAGTCTGCCTCCTGTCAAGTCTCCTTTCTGAACCAGAGCAGGTTTTCTAACTACCTTCTGGAGAGCGGAGATCAGGGGAGTCTGCATGAAGGTCCCCTGATCTGGGAGGGCCTTCCCAGTCTGGTCTAGCACCCCTCCATGGGGAGGGCAGTACCTGTTAGACAACCAAGGCACTTCCCTGCTTGCGAATACAGGCACAGCCCTCCTCTCCGATGCGATCAGGACAGCAGATGGTCCATTAATTAAAAATATTGTTCAAAGTGGTAACCATGAGAAACATACCTTAAACATCTTATTTTAACTGAAAGCCTATACAGGTTATGTTCAGGCGCCATTTTTTTAGGGTAGGATCAAGGCATTTTCTTGGAGCAGGCTTCTATCAATCGGAGTCCTGCTTTCTCCCTCTTGTGTTAGCCCACAATCACTTATTTTACATATGTTTATTGCATTCCTACTATGTGCCAGACATATTCTAAGTGCTGGGGATACAGCAGTGACCAACACAAAGTCTCTGCATTCATGGAGTTTACATTCTATTGGAATCTCCTATAAATTTCAGTTTGGCTTTCTTTAAGATAGAGCGAGAACTTAAAGACACAGGCAATCTGAGTCCAGAATTATCTTAAGATGTTTGTGATTTTTTTCCCCAATCTTTTCCACGTCTTTCCCATGCCAATTCAATAGCAATTTTTTTGTGTGACTTGTCCTTATCAGTTTTCCTAGGAAGAAGAACTCTTTTTACACTCACATTTCATTGCTTTTCACAATAATTAAATTACATAGTCAGAATTGCAAGTACAATGGGCAGAAATGGGTTTGGGAACAAACAGCACTGACCCCTGGTGAGTACTCGGCTCAGTTTGTGGGAGCAGAATTACCTGAGAGCGTCTCTACCCCTTGAGGATCTGGCATGCCGTGGGCATCAGAGGGTTTTACAGAGGAATCAGAGCATCCGGTAACCTGGCGACGTGGGTAGGTAGAGGTCAGTGTTAAAAGCTTCTGCCACATTGATCACCTATCTTCTCCAGACCAAATGCATATTGGACTTTGAGAGTGGCTCATGTCATTCTTTTTTTTGAAGGGCTCAAGTACTTCTTTACAAAGGTGGGGGAAACAAGCAGTTCTACTTTTTAAAAAAATTTTTTTTAAAGGTAGTAGACATGAAATGAAGTTTTTGTTGCTGTTGTTTTCTGGTGAGGAAGATTGGCCCTGAGCTAACATCTGTTTGCCAAACTTCTTTTTTTTTTCCTCCCCAAAGCCCCCCAGTACATAGGCGTATACCTTCGTTGTACGTCTTTCTAGTTCTTCTGTGTGGGATGCTGCCTCAGCATGGCTTTATGAGCGGTCCTAGGTCCGCAACCAGGATCCAAACTGGCAAACCTCAGGCCACTGAAACGGAGTATGTGAACTTAACCACTCAGCCATGGGGCCGGCCCCAGTAGTACTTTTGTTTAGCTAGGTTTTGTTTTTTATAAAATTCATAAAGGGGAATATATTTGTGTGTGTCATCTTGTGCGTGATAGCTCATGTGAACGTTGTCCTTTTCTCCACACTCCTCCCTTATGGATGTCCCGTCAGGTGACACAACCACTACCTCAGGCACATGCCACTTCCTCCCCCAGGATAAGGCAGCGCCAGCACCCATGCTCCTTGTGACCTGCAAATCCCATCCCTCGGGCCCCAAGTGGGTCTCAGTGCATTTTCCCTTAGCTCAAGTCTGCAGGCTCTGCAGGGGAAGCAGTAAACTCTAGTACATGATGAGGGCAAAGGAGGAGCAGCAGGGGAAGCCTGGCCTCTTTCCATCTGAGGCAAATGTAAATCACCACCCCAAAATGCAGATTTCTTCAGAAAGCATCACAATCTGGGCTTCTTTACTTTTCATGAAAAAATGCATATTTCTCTTATTATTGTGACTAGGCCCCTATTTTCCTGGCCTAGATTTCATGACAGAGTCCCTTCTATGAACTGAAAATGCCCCCCACTCTGAACTATTCAGGACAAATGGTACTATGTTCAAATAGGGTACCTCTGATGTCCAAGTTTCTCCCCATAGCAGAGGTGGAGTATTCCGTCCATCCTCTCCAGTAAAACAGCCGCTCTGGGAGGGCCAGCTCCCTCCCATCTGTGAAGGGATGGGAAGAGAATGGGTGCCTATATAACCTGACAACAGCGCACCCAAAAGAGCCAGCCATGTTAGAAACAAACAGGCAATAATAATGCTAAAAAGCCAATGATAAAGATTGTTCAGTGTCCCACAATGCTCCTAAGGCGACAGAGAGATGACAGAGATCATGTAATCCAACCTGCTTAAGTTACAAATACGGAAACCGAGACAGGGGGGTGAAATGACTTGCAGAAGGCAGAGCCGGCCCGAGGCAAAGCTGGGCTAAGGAGTCTCTGACATTTCGTCATTTGTTGCATCTACTATACCAGCTGTTCTAAAAGTGTGGTGCATAGACCCCCAAAGACCCCTGCGACACTTCTAAGGTGCTCATGAAATTAAAACGATGTTCATAATAATACTATGATTTTTTTGCCTTTTGCACGGGGTCGATATTTGTCCTAAAGGTGCAAAAAGCAGTGGTGGGTAAGATGCCTAGCATCTGAGCATGCATCAAGGAGGGCCCCAAGCCGCGCCAGCCGCCATTGCCACACTTGCAGTAAAAACGAATGCCTGTTTCATTTAAGAATGTCCCGATGAAGCAGTAAAAATGAGTAATCTTATTAAATATTGACAGTTTTCAAAACAGTCTGTAAAACAAATTGGGGAATATGCAGTACTTTGACTGGCTTCTGAAGTATGATGCTTAGTTCTAGGAAAAGTACTCAGGCCATAGAGCCATGAGCTGAACCAGCCATTTTTCCAAGAAACTTTTCTTTTTTTTTTGCTTGAAATACCAAATGACAAAGAATGCTTTTTTAGACCGGGTATTTGGCAGACATTTTCTCAAAATGAACAAAGGGAGCTTGTCACTTCAAGGAAAACAACTGATAGTATTTGCTGCCAATGATAAAATTTGAGTTTCCAAGTGAAACTAGAGTTTCGGAAAACTTGGCTCTGCTGTTGTGGAGGTTGAGTTTCCCAGTACGTAAGGACTTTTCTAATGAGAACGACAATGATATTCACGAATGTGATTTTGTTTTGACATTGTATAGTGAAATGTGTCAACATTTGGAATATCTGCATAACTCAGTAAACCAGTGTTTTCCAATGACCCATGCACGGTATTACAAAATCGAATATGGGTAAAAGACCCAGTCAAAGGGCACAAGAAACCAATGGATTTTAATGCAGCAGAACACAAAAAGTTCACTGATATGCTTTCACATTCCACACGGCAATTAACCTTTAAAAAACTTGTTATGTTTCGGTACAGTATCAAAAAGAATATCCACAATTATCTAAAAAGGCTATTAAACACTCTTTTCCCAGCTACATATCTGTGTAAAGGTGGATTTTCTTCATATACTTCAACCAAAACAATATATTGAGCACATTGGCTGCAGAAGCAACTATGAGAATCCAGTCACTTTCTATTAATCCAGACATTTAAAAAAAATCTGCAAAAATCGATACAATGTTATAAACCAATGTTACCTCAATAAAAATAAATAAATAAATATCCTGCTTTAAAACATTTGCAAAAATGTAAAACAATGTCACTCTTCTAACATTTTTTGTTTTGAAAGGTATGGGGTTTTTTAAAAATGAAAATGTGTTATTTATTTTAACATGTAATGGGTTTATTATTGCTGTTTTCATTCCTTTATTTATTTTTTGCTTAGGAAGATCGCCTTGAGCTAACATCTGTGCCAGTTTTCCTCTACTTTTTTGCATGTGGGCTGCCACCTTAGCGCGGTTGCCACTGAGTGGGGTAGGTCCACGCCCAGGAACCAAACCCAGGCCGCCAAAGCAGAGTGTGCTGAACTTAACCACTAGGCCATGGGGCCAGCCTCTATTATTGTTATATTTTAATTAATTAATAAATATTTTAGATTTTCTAATAGACATAACCTACACAAATTTTGAGAATGTAAAGGGGTCCTGAGCCTAAAAAGTTTGAGAACCCCTACATCACACCATTCTGCCCTCCAGAAAGTGGACTGCAGGAGACACTTCTTTCCCCTTTACCCAAATAAGCCAAAAACATTACTGCTCTGTCTTTAAACCCAACCTGCCCTCTTCCTCCAGAACTGTTAAGAAAACTGCAAAAGAACTGCAGACTGCTGAAATCACAGGACCCAAGACAAGGAGAGGAGACAAAAGAAGCAAACAGAGGAGTTTCTCCAGAGCCGGGCAAGGCTGACCACGGACCACCTCCCCTCCGGCAGCCTGGCCGGAGTTGCCAATTTCTTTTTGCCATGTGGCCTGACCCATCCCCTCACGCCGACTCCCCACGTCTCAGCAGTCCCCCGACCCCTTCCTGGGACGCTAGTGTTCTCCAGGACCTCAACTCGTAAAGGGACTTCTTCAAGCTTGGGGCTGACCCCCACCTACAGACCCCTACCCCTGGCCTCCGCACTGGGGTTGCTGGAAAGGATGCTTTCAGACTGTGCCTCCACCAGCCCCCAGCTCTCAGGCTTAGGGCTGAGATGAAAAGGGAAGGCTCCTGTTTCTGCGCTGAAAAAGAAATGTAAATCTCTCGCAGGCCACGTGCCAGAAGCTGCCAGGAGGCCATTTCCCTGTTAGTAAACAGGGCTGCCTGGGCCATCTTTCTCTTCTTTAATAACCTGTGGGGCACCTATTGATTGCACATGCTGGTCCCTCATAAATTAGAACAGAGATGCCTTCCGGTTGCTCTGGAGCCGTGTGGATGGAGAAATTGGCTCACTAATACTTCATGCTCACAGAGCACAGCGTATCGCACCACATAAACATGAAGAATATGTATCATCGGGCGCTGAGAACGCACGGGAAACAACTCTGTCAGCTGTGGAGGCTTCTAGGCACGCTGCAGATTTTAATTAGGCAGCTTCTCCCACCCATACTGGAGGCCGACAGAAATGCTGATTGCGTGCCTCCTGCTGCAGAGGCTCTCCTTTCAGATGGGCGGGAGCACAAGCTCTGGTGGGTAGGAGATGGGCCTGCTCCCATCTCTACTCCCTCACCAGGATGAGAGCCAGCAAGTAGGAAAGGAATGTTCATAGGAAAGGAATGTTCATCTCTTGAGCTATGGCGGAGAGAGCACCGAGTGAGAGTCAAAAGAATCAAATTAAAACACTTTTTAAACTCATCCTTCAGCTACTTACAGCTGTGTGATCTTGGGCAGGCCCCTTCATCTCTCTGAATCTCAGCATCTCATCTGGACGGTGGAGAAAGTGATAATACCTAGGTGGTTGTAAGGTCTGAGGAAAATAAGGCCTGCCTGGTGCATCCTGTACGCTACAGTAATACTTGCTGAAAACTGAATTCAAATCCGTTAAAGACATGACAGTAGGTACAAGTCTGAAACTATTTCTTTCTCCCACCTCCAAACTCTGGCACCAGGAACTCTCACCACTACCGCTAGCCAACACCTTGCTCTTTAAGCAAGAAGTGAGGCCACTGCTTGATAAATTGGAATGTTACTCTCACCCCTCTGTCTTCCTGTGCCCCTCCTGACTTCGCTTCTGAATTTAAAATTCATTTCAGAGGGAACCTCTCTAAGGTGAATAGTAAACGCAGATGAACACACCAGCATAGCTTACTTAACATTCTACTGAAAAAGCCTGGCCCCACCTGCCCACATTTGGCAGAACCTTCAGAGTTTCTCTAACTTTAAGCAGACCCCGGGCAACTGGGTCCACTTATGCTTTCCTGGAGTAAGTGGCACTTTCCTCACTGTTCCACCATGGTCCCTTTTGCCATTGCTAATTAAAATAGACCAGAAGGATAGTGTGTATCGCCACATTTTCCTACCCGTTCCCCTGGTCCTGGGAAAGATATCTGATTATCTGCTGCTCTGGGATGAAGAGTGTAGTGGGTTGAATGGTGGCCCCCAAAAGATATGTCCGTATCCCAGAACCTGGGAATGTGACCTTCCTTGGAAAAAGGGTCTTTGTAGATGTAATGAAGTGAAAGATCTTGAGATGAGATCATCCTGGATTATCTGATTGGGCCCTAAATCCAACACAAAATGTGCCTATAAGACACAAAAGGAGGGTCCGGCCCGGTAGTGCAGCAGTTAAGTTCGCACGTTCTGCTGCAGCGGCCCGGGGTTCACCGGTTCAGATCCTGGGTATGGACCTATGCACCGCTTGGCAAGCCATGCTGTGGCAGGCATCCCACATATAAAGTAGAGGAAGGTGGGCACAGATGTTAGCTCAGGGCCAGTCTTCCTCAGCAAAAAGAGGAGGATTGGCAGCAGATGTTAGCTCAGGGCTAACCTTCCTCAAAAAAAAAAAAAAAAGACAAAAGGGGAAAATAGAGATAGAGGCGAGGTCCGTGTGAAGACTGAAGCTGAGCGAGGCAGCCACAAGCCAAGGGAGTCCTGGGCCTCCAGAAGCTGGAAGAGGCAAGGAAGGACCATCCACTGGAGTCTTGGGAGGGAGTGTGGCCTGGAAGACGCTTTGCTTTCAGACATCGAGAACTGAGGGAATACATTTTGGAGGTTCTAAGCCAGTCAGTTTGTGGTATTTTGTTACAGCAGCCACAGGAAACTAACACAAGTGTGCTCCCCGAGCACGGAGCCCCGCTCCGGTTCTTCTTCCACACGAGAAGTTTTCTCCTTACAGGAGAGGATTTGCCTGAGCAGCAGCCTCAGCCAGCCCGGCCAGCAACCAACCCTCAGGGAATCCAAACATGCAGATGGGGCTATGTCTGAGGCTCTGCAGTGGAGAAAGCATCCTGGGGTGCTTTCAGCATCCATTGGCAGGCAAGGCACAGGAGAAATGGCCTGAATTTTGGTATTAGAGAGACCTTGGTTTAAAACTCAACTCCCCTATCGGCTCTGTGACTCCAGACAAACTACTTGCCCTCTCTGTGCTTCCAGTTCCTCAACTATAAAATGAGGATAATAAGACCTACCTTGTAGGTAGGGGCAGATTCAGGATCGGACGTTTGCATAACTTTAGGGATCCTTTTAAAGAAAAAGAATACAAAGTTTCAAATCCAACATTAGGAGTGTGGCCTTGAAAAGGCCTTGTGCAAGTGAGGGAAGAGGGCATAATTTAAGCCACCTCTGTCCACAGGGTGCTCTGAGGATTGTGGGTAAAGACGTGAAGCCCTAGGCAGGGCCTGGCTCCTAGTGGGTGCTCGGTGAGAGGTGAAGCCGTCTGGATGAAGAATCCTACACCCGAGTGCCCACTGCAGGGTGTGTAGAGATGTTTTTGACACACACAAAAATGGCTGGTAGGTTACGTTCCAAGGCAGGCTGCCAGTTATTGTCTTGATATCCATTTTCCCCTCCTTTTCTGCAACAGAAAACAGACTTTTCTGGGGATGGCCATGTGCTCAGCTAAAAACTAGCTTCCCGAGCACCTCTTGCAGCTAAGTGTGGCCACGAGACTAAGTTCTGGCCAAAAAATATAAACAAAGGGCCGGCCCCGTGGCCGAGGGGTTAGGTTTGCGCACTCCACTGCAGGCGGCCCAGTGTTTCCTTGGTTCGAATCCTGGGCGCGGACATGGCACTGCTCATCAAACCACGCTGAGGCAGCGTCCCACATGCCACAACTAGAAGGACCCACAACTAATAATACACAACTATGTACCGGGGGGCTTTGGGGGAAAAAAGAAATAATAAAAAAATCTTAAAAAACCCCACAAGAATATAAATAAAGAGGTGTCAGAGACTTCTACAGGGTCCCTCCAAAATTCACATGTTGATGTCCCAAACCCAGTATCTCAGAATATGATCTCATTTGGAAATAGGGTCCTTTCAAAGGTAGTTAGTTAAGATAAGGTCATTAGGGTGGGCCTTAATCCAGCATGAATGGTGTCTGTAATAAAAAGGGGAAGTCTGGACACAAACACACACACACAGAGAAGATCAAGGCAGAGAGTGCGGTGGGTGATGCTTGTACAAGCTAAAGGACATCAGAGATGGCCAGCACATTACCAGAAGCAAGGGGAGAGGCAGGAACAGTCCTCAGAAGGAACCAACCCTGCTGACAACTTGATTTCAGGTTTGTAGCCTGAAAAATCAAGATAATAAATAAATTTCTTTTGTGTAAGCCATGCACTTTGTGGTACTTGATCACAGCAGCCCTAGCAAACGAATGCAGAGACATGAGCTCTTCTTCACCACTCTTCCATTCTAGCTAGGTCCAGCTAGGAACCTGGGACCCTAAAACCCACACTAGCCCTGGACTGCCTACCTTTGGGCTTATTTTCCTGAAAAATAAGTAAACTTGAAGTTTTCTGGTTGTTATTGTTTTGTTTGTTTTTTGAAACATGTTACTGAACATAATCCTGATACAGAGTTTTGATAAATTAGTTATTCTCTGGAGAGAGGACTAGGATTGGGGCATCCGTGGTAGATGAATTTTAGCTTTATCTATTATGTTTCAATTTTGATATCAAGAATCCATTCTTGGGGCTGGCCCCGTGGCTGAGTGGTTAAGTTCACCCGCTCCGCTACAGGCGGCCCAATGTTTCGTTGGTTCGAATCCTGGGCGCAGACATGGCACTGCTCATCAAACCACGCTGAGGCAGCGTCCCACATGCCACAACTAGAAGGACCCACAACGAAGAATATACAACTATGTACCAGGGGACTTTGGGGAGAAAAAGGAAAAAAAAAGTCTTAAAAAAAAAAAAAGAATGCATTCTTTTGCAATTAAAAATAAATATTTTATGGGGCTGGCCCCGTGGCCGAGTGGTTAAGTTCACCTGCTCTGCTTTGGTGGCCCGGGGTTTGCAGGTTTGGATCCTGGGTGCGGACATGGCATGGCTCATCAAGCCATGCTGTGGTAGCATCCCACATAGAAGAACTAGAATGACCTAAGACTAGGATATTCAGCTATGTACTGAGGCCTTGGGGAGACAAAAAGAAGAGGAAGATTGGCAACAGATGGTAGCTCAGGGCCAATCTTAAAAAAAAAAATGTTGCAGTCTATTTGGACTTCTTTCTATCAATATGGTGGACTCAATACTCTAACGTATTTTCTCACCATAAAATCTGAATATACTGGATAAAATATTATAAATATTTACCTTCCTTGGTCCAAGATCTGTCTCACCTCTCCTACATGATCATTAAAGTCCAAGGCTTTAGTTCCACATCTGCCTGTGGGACGCTCCCACCTCACTAACTCAGCTCCACTCTGTGCCATCCTTAGCCAGGGGCTCCCTCTGGGCCTACTTCAGTCGCCTGGTGACCTAACCGCTGAGGCGAGCCTCCCAGCCGGTGGGCCTCCTCCGCCAGGTCGGGGGCGGAGGCGCGTCCCCGCGCCCAGAATCTGTGTTAGAGTCAGATTCAACAGGGCCTAGCCTTGCGCGTTCCTTCGAGTCCAGCCCAGTAGCTTCCTGGTGACTGAGGAAGCGTTTCGCCCCAGCAGAGCACCAGGCAGGCCCACTCCCTTTAAGCATGCGCCACCCCTGTACCCATATTCTCCACCTGCTGCTTCCCTCGGCCCCCTGCTCATGACCCTGTAGGCCGCCCTGGGGCGCACGCTCCCCGGGCCGCCTCTGCTGAAAAGTTCAGGCCCTCCTGGTCCTCCCAGGGCCCTGAGCCTCCTCCTGACCTGGGCTGGAGTCCTCCAGGGGTCAGTGGGAGCAGGTCGGAGGCAGGGCTTCCGAGCTGGAGGAAACTCGGGGTTGCAAGGGCGCAGGGGAGGGCCGGCGCGCTGCGTTCTGGGGTTGCCGAGGGGGCTGCGCGCGGGGCCCCCCATTAGCGCGGGGGAAGGAGGAGGCAGGCGGCCCGCAGCGGAGCAGGGGCGAGGGCGGCGTGGGGGTGCGGGGCCGGCTGTCCCCACACGGACACTGCTCCAACCACAGCGACACGTTTCGGAGGGGGCGGTATCTATCTGGTGGAAGATCTCTGAGGTGAGAGGGCGGCAGGGGGTCTGAGCGCCACCACTTCCTCTGCTTTGCTGAGCGTACCCTTATCAAGCCACCCCTCCTGGTTCTGCTCCCTTTGTCTGCCCCTTAAAGAAGCAGATTGAGGTGAAATCTGGCCACCCACTTGCCTGGTCATGACTGGTGAGTTTCCAGCGCCGTGAGTGCTGGGCATGGCCTTGTGTGAGGAGCCGCTTGGCGCCGCTTCGCAGAAACCGAGCAACGTTTTACGTTACAACAGCACTTAGGAGTCCGAGAGCCCTGGGTTCACCTCCCCACTCCTCCGTTTATCAGCTGTGTGAAACAGCAGGCGACATGGTCAACATCTCTGTGCCTCACCTTCCCCGTATGTGAGATGAGAATAATCCCGCCTACTTGATGAGGGAGTTGTGTATTAAATGAGATTATATATATAATACGTGCTTGTAAATATATGCGCACACACATACTGTGGAAGCAGGACAGGAGAGAGTAATATGACATGTCTCAATTGTTCTTAAACTCTTATTGATTGTTAATGTCCCTCCTTTCGTGTCAGCAGGGTAGGGCATTGTCCTCAGTCTACACAAATGGCTCTTCTTTCCCACCAGGGTCTCAGTAGATACCTGCCTGTGATATTTCAGGGGTCAGTAATCCTGCCTGTGCCCTCCACCACAGCTGTCTATGACAACAGCTACAGTTGGTTGAAAGTCTGCTCATAGAGACAAAGACCCTTTCCGTTCTCAGGCCCTGTTGTCAAGCGAGTGCAGTAGACGTAGAAAAGGAAGATAGCTGACTGGCAAAGGGAGCAGTGGAGAGCCATTGAAGATGTTGGAGCAAGAGTGTCACTGAAATAATCAAATATAGGCATAACAGGACTAACACTTTTTGAGGATGGCAGCCTGTTGATTACTCAGAAGTGTTTGCAGTTAGGGCTGACCAACCATGGCGCTCCTAGCCTTTGGTTGTGAACGCCTTGTTTTTGTCTACCCACCATCCCTCCCCCATCCTCAGTACCAAGTGGTTCTTTGGGAACCACCCATCTTCCACTCCCTAGTCATGTAGTTTGGGTGGGGAGGACCTCACACCTCCTCACTTCTGGCTCCAGTGGGGCTGTATGACCCAGGCGTGGCAAACCTCAGTCACAGTGATTGGTTGAGGAGTGAGTCCTTTGTCCAGAGAGGGTCAGTGAGAGTCAGCATTGGGACTTTTGCTGAAAGAAGCACTCTTTTTCCACTGAAGTTGCTAAGCTGAGAAGACATGAGCCAAAGCCAATAGTGGAAGCATGGGCAGAGTCTGCCTGAAAATAAAGAACAGAGAGAAAAGCAGGTCTGAGAGGTGGAGATACATAGATTTCTTGTTGCCCTTGCTGAGCACCTGGAACTAGCCATTCCTGAAGATAAGCTTTAAATTACATGAGCTAACATGTTACCTTTTTAGAGACAGCTTGCACTGGGTTTCTGTTAATGGCAACCAAAGGGGTTCTGACTAATTTATCTTTCTATTTATTTTGATGAAAAATTTGCAATTTTTACATTGTGGCATAAAAACAGAACTCTGACATGTTTGACAACATACTTTTGACAGTTCTATCTATTTCTGACAAGGACATGCAGGGAAGTTGTGGGAACACATCCTCCGTGTCCGTCCCCCTTCTTTCTAAGTACGCTTTTATTCAGAACTACATAAATGTATGGGAACGATCTTATGATGACGACAATCAGAACTGCACTCCGAGAAGATTACAGCAGTCAGGGGTACCATTAGTGCAGGGAGAGACGACAGGCAAAAAGACTGCTCTGGAGGCCGGTGTAATAATTCACATGAGGAGTAGGGCCGATCTGCACGAGGTGGGAGCCACAGAAATGGGATGGAGAGACCTGGCAGAGATGGGATTATCCTGGCTTGGCAACAGATGCGAAGGTAAAGGAATCAAAGTGAAATGTTTGCATATCCAAGGCCCTCCGGGACCTGGCCCCTGCTTTGTCACTGACTTCTCCCTTAGCACTCTTTCCCTTGCCCCATCTGCCCGGCTACACTGGCCTTGACACTCACTGTGTCCTCTGCTTGGGACACTTACCCCAGAGAGCCCCTGGGTCATTCCTCACTTCCTTCAGGCTTCCGCTCAGATGGCATCGCATCAGAAAGGTGTCCATGAACTGCCCGCCCATCTGTTATTGCCACCCCTCCTAGCACTCCTTATACGTGCTTAATTCTTCTCCGTAGTACCAACCCCTCGTCGACTATGTATATATTTCTTTTCTATCTCCTTTGACCAGAATGCACTCCAGGAAGGCAGTGACTTTTGCTCACAGCTGAGTCCCCAGAAACTAGGATAGAATCTGGCACAGAGTAGTATTCATATTCTTAATGAATGTGAGTAAATAAATCTTGAACAACTGGGACAATGATGTGGCGTTAACAAAAACAGAAACCCTGGGAGATGAGTGGGCCAGGGTTGGTGGAGTGGAGGAATGAGGTGGAGAGTCAGTTTAGGGCCCGCGGGATTAAAAGTTAGACGTGCAAATGGCAATACGAGGCCCGTGATGGAGGTGCTGCTCTGGCTCAGGAGAAGCCAGAGGTGGGGGTCTAGTGAGGACTTACTCATCAAAGGCTGTGGAAGCCATGGAGTCAGTGAAATCCCTGGGGAGACCCTGAAGAGAGAGAGAGAGAGAGAGAGAGAGAGAGAGGCACCTGGGGACAGAGCCCTAGCAGGCCTAGGGTGACCAACTAATCCCGGTTTGCCCAGGACCGTCCTGGTTTAAAAACTAAAGATCTAACATCTTGGGAACCTCCTTGGTCTCAGGCAAACTGAGATGGTTGGTCACCCTAAGAAGGGCCTTCCATCGAGAGAGAAGGAGGGGAAGGATTGGTTGGATGGGATGGAGGGAAGGCAGCCTGGGGCTTCCTCACTGAGCCCAAGGAAGGGGAAAGCTCTGGGAAGGACAGGTCTCCCTCCTTCTTCGCTCAAGACCTTCAGACCTTCGGAGCCCGGGAAGGCTGGCTTACCTCGGAGCTCCCCCTGCCCCACCCCCAGCGCTACTTGACGGCTTCCTGGGGGGGCAGGTAATTGGTTTGGTTCCAGGGCTCCGGCTCCAGCTCAGACTGGCTGTAAGAACTGTGAATCCTTAAATTCCCCAGTGTCTGGGGCCTTAAGTGATGCCTTGAGTAAGGAGTTCTTAGTCAGTGATGGTTTTCTGCTCGTCCCAAGGTGAATTTAAGAATGCAAACAACTCTGCATTTGCCTAGCACTGTAGCTGAGCAAACAGGAAGCCGGCCCTCCTCTTGTAAACAACACCGGCCGAGATTGTCACACGTGTGAGGTGCCAGCTCTTAGCAGTGGGCCCTGAGTTGTACCCAGATCAAACTTTCAAGTGAGGAAAATGGCTGCTGGGGACACAGAAACACAAAAGAGCACTAAGGGGCATTTTCAAACCTCTTTCTGAACTTGCTTATGGAATCAGTCCTGACCAAGTATCGGAACTTTGGTTATTGTAAAGAGCAAATGAGACAATAAATTAGAAAATATCTTAAGTTGTGTATTTTAAATAATTACACAATTGCAAGATCTTATCACTGCGTCTTGTTTGAAATAAAGGAACTGTCAATATGTGATCTGTAAAAAATGTGGTTCCTGTTCTCTGAAGCCGTCTTGGCTTACGTACGCGTAGAGGCGGGACAAACACAAGCTTATGATAAGCACTTAGCAGTATTTACTGAGCAATGTATAAGGAAGTAGAAATAAATGTTGTGTCAACTCCCGGACTGTCTCCCCAGCTCCCTAACCTACGACACACATACGCACTTTCCTAACGAGCACGGAGAAAAGTGCGCTAATTCATCCAGGCCAGAGCGTGGTTGTGTTTGCAGCCACCTTTCTTTACGCACAGACCTGTTCGCAAGCCCGAGCTTAAATACATTGCCTAGAAACTGAATTCAGTACATCTTTCTAGGCGATTTACTCGAGGCCTAGTGCTGCATTAGGCCCCGGGGGATCTAAACGAAGGTCCCTGCCTTTAATCTCACTGGAGTGGAAAAACCAAGGCCCCCCGAATGAGGTCCCGTTTTATTAAGTGCCAATGTTAGTTATAAATGCAATAAAATTCTAGAAAAGGGAAACATTAATATTTTAAGCAGACTTTATATTTCTTGGAGGCTGGGCCACGCTCTGGACAGACTGTCAGGACAGAAGGAAACTTGATGAGTCAGGGTGTAATAGGATGAATGAGGGTGGCATTTGGAAAAACAGTGACAAGACTTTCTGCTGAGATCCAGATTGAGAAGGAAAGGGGGATGTTTTATCATTCCTTAGGAAATAGGGATTGTTTTCAATAATATACAAAGACTCTGCGGTTCTTAAGAAGTTAAAGGACTTAAATGGAGAAACTGCCAAATCCTAGGACATGGGCAGATGACCAGGCACTTACCGAATTTTTCCAAGTCTTTCTGGAATATGAAGGCCCACGGTGCTGGGAAGAAGTGCCTGCAACGATGATACGACTTTCATAAATTCATCAGGAGAGGTGAGGTTATGCTGTGGTAACAACGAACCTCTAAATCTCAGTCTCTTGATACAATAAGCAGTTATTTCTTGCTCAGGCTACAGTTCAACATGGATAAGCGTAGGGTGGGGGGCCGCTCTGCTCCATCTAATCTCCCGGGGACCCAGGCCGATGGAGGCTCACCACCTTGGAATGTTGCCATCTTACCATGTGGCTTCCAGGGTTGCTGCAGCAGGGGAAAGAAAACTGGTGTGTCATGCAAGATGTTTATAAGACCTGAGTCTGTAGGTGGCTTATATCACTTCTACCAACTCCCAGTGGGCTAAAACCCAACCGTAAGTGAAAGGAACCATGGGATATATTATCTTCCTTTGTGCCCTGAAAGAGGAAGGCTAAAATAGAATTTGGTAAGTGCATAGCGTCGTATTCATCATGAGCAGTGATTCAAAGACTCTTACTCTATTAATAATAGCTAACACTTATATTTTGCTAATCCTTATAATAATCTTGTGAGGTAGCTTTTATTATTATCTCTATTTTAAAGATGAGGAAAGTGAAGCAAAGAGAAATTAAATCCCATATTCCAGGTCCCACAGCTAGTAAGTGGCATAACAGGGATTCAAGCTCAAATAGTTTTTCGCAAGAGTTCACACTCTTAACCACTATGCTATACTTCCCTTGTCATGGGTTTGGTCAAAATAGGAGTCAAGTCATGACTTCTTGTACCCTGCACCTCTTACACTGGGGTGTAGAAAGCTTCTAGCAATGGTGTTAAGCTTGACTTTCACCAGGTCCCCCTTGCTAATATTCCCATAGTGTCAGTTGTATAAATATATTTACAATGCTCTTGACCTGCCTATCTTGGTATTCCATCTGTTCTAAGGGATGTGGATGAGAACTTGCTTGTGTATAAACTACATGGGTAGATGCTTTTCTAAATGCAACACATTCTTGCATAAGCATGAGCAATCATCAAAAGCATTGTGTCCTCTATTTCTGTCCTTGGGTGAGGCATCCTGGTTCCCCTGTCCTTAACTGCTCTTCAGCACAAGTTCTTCTCTTTCTTTGGAGAACAGAAGTTAAGTGAACAATTTTTTTCTCCTAAGTCAATGTAATGGAGCAGATATGTACAGACAAGTGGTGGGGGGGACATTGGCAGCTGGTGCCAAGCATGGCTGAGCAATGTATGTATTAGACTCCAGGTTATCTCAAGCCTCCGACTTATTCAGGTTTCCTTCTGTAATCCAAGTGTCCAAGGTCTGAACAGCCTGGAATCGACATTAGAGCTATTATTTCAATAACATTCGTATTTTAAACCTAATATGAGCAGAAATTGTGTTTATTTTCTTTACAACTGTCCAGCGAGCCTCTAGGACAGCGTGTGGCTGTAGTAGACATGCCGTGAATGTTTGCTGGGTGAGTTTGTTGACTGAATTCCGATTCTCTTTAGAGATGCTACCTTTTACTGGGAGAGCACTGACTGGAGAAGCAAACAGACTTATGTTCAAGTCCCATAAGCTGTGTGTTATTTCAGTTCTTTACCCTCCCTGACCTCGTCCTTCCTCCTTGGTAAATGAGGCTAATATTACCTACCTCTTGGATTGTTATGAGAATTAAATGTCATAATTCATGTCAAACACTCAATACAGGGTAGCTAGGTATGGCTTTTGCCACTACCAGAAAAATCCCTGGAAACCCAGTTGTTCTTCAGGCTTCCCCTCAAACACTCGGTGACTCTTCAGGGGTGTCTTAGGTGTCTTCACTAGTAAGTCTTCTTAGCTTCCAAATCTCACACTGCTCTTGGATTCCCTACCAACTTCCTCTTCCACTGCCAGTTTGCAGCACTGAGGCCACTGCCGCTGCCACTCCCTGAAGCTTTAGTTGTTCACCAAAGGCACCACCATTGCCCATTAAAGTTGCCTGTGCTTCTCTGCGAGGCCACCTCACTGGGCTGTTGTCTCCTAGGATGAGAATTGACCAGCTGAAGCCGGCAGCATCGATAGGCTCCTCCTATTACACTGGTTCCAAATGGCTCTTTGAACTGAGGAGCATTCCTGATCCACACTCGCTTCCACTTGTCCCCATAGTGCTGTTTGTGCACCCCCAATATCTCACAGAAACTGTGTGTGACTATGCTTACGGCAGCTCTCCATCATCCCAGCCCCCTATCCTTAGGACTGAGTCACATCCACAGGGTGCTGGATGGGGAACAATCTGGGAGGCATACACCAGCCATTACTCAAAACTGCTCCTTCCCCCAGCAGTCAAGGGCATTATCCTCAGTGGCAGCCTGTGCCTGCCAATTTCTCCCTCTCTCTCTTAGAAAGTCCTTCCCTGGTGGCTCCTCGGTCCCTCATACAAATAGGTTCCCGACCGGTCTTCCCACTGGGCCTCTAGACAAGCCCGGACATGTCTGAGCCCCAGCATAAAGATGGCTCATCTCCAGCTTGAATCCTCGTCATTTTTAAAAGGGAAAAAATAGACAGTAAAGGTTAAAAGCATAACTTTCTTGAAGCCTTCAGAACTGATCAACAGAAAATGAATACTGAGATTACAAAAGAAGGACTTCTTGGATAAACATTAGAAAAACAAAGGGGACACTGATTGAGATGACTTGGTAAAAAGCAGAGAGAAAAAGTCCTAGCCTTTAAGAACAGAGGGGCGAAATTGCACCAAAACCAGTAGCAAAGGAGGTATCTGCAGAGCTGGCCACAGGGATCTGCAAGTGCTGATGAAGCTGGAGAGCTCGGAGGACCTGGAGGAGGCCCTTTGGGCTGTTTGGTAGAACAAGGGCAATCACATTTCTAGGGCCTTTGCTGGGTGCTTTTCATACACTAACCCCTCTCTGCTACTGGAAAACCCACCCAGCCGTGCCCCCTCCCTCCTCTGCTCCCGGACAGGGCCTGGGAGGAAAAGAGCCTTGTCTCTCAGAGCGAGTGTCATCTGGGGACCCTCACAAAGGACAAAGCTAACTTTAAAGCTTTGACAGGGTCCTTGGACATGTTGAGGGAGAGCAGTATTTCAAGTAGAGACAGGAGAGAGAGGAATTGGTGGCATAAGATAATAGGAAGAATCTGTTTTCCCTCTGGAGGGTGGGAGCAGAGAAGAAAGAGGGCAGAAGAGAAAGAAGAGGAGGTGTGAGAGGACAGTGGGAGATGGAGCCAGGACTGTGGAAGATGCCTGGGACTGAGAAACTGAGAGAATGACATCCATTTTTCAGTGTGCTTGGCTGGATGTAGCTCCACCCAACGGCCTTGGGTGAGGGAGCTTTTGTTGAAATTAAGGAAAGGGCTCCATGACTAGATTGATATGGCACAGGTCCCAGGCAGCGTGATGTGCCTGGTGAGATGGTGAGAGAGATTCCAGAGCTCAAATAACCCAGGGAAGCAGGAGCTCACAGAGAGACCGTGCACATCCCCACAGAGTTAGCCCAGGGAGAGCAGGGGGCTGTCTACACCCGTGTGATGGGTATTCGAGTACATCTTACCTACAAATTAAGGGCCAGGAAGACCCTCTGACTGACCTCTGCTTATACCTATAGCCATGTGGTGTGTATGATTTTTGAATCGTTTGTCATTTTGCACCACCTTTGTAAACGTTTCCAATGTCATTAAAATCTCTTCAGAAACATCTTTTTAAAATTTTTGCACAGTATGGTACACCTTAATTTTCTTAACTCTATAAAACTGGGCATTCTAGCGGTTTCCAGCCTTGTTTTGTTTGGGTGTAAATTTTTACTGAGGAGCAGTTTAACCATTCCAGGATGAAATTAGGTAATCCAGACTAACTAGGATTCTTATATTTAGTCTCTCGTGAGAGGCCGATTATACAAATAAACAATTTCCATAGATGAAAATTGAACTCCCACCCACAGCCTCTGCAGCACTCAGCCCAGGAAGCCACAGCACAACTTCTGTAGCAATCAGCCCATAGTCACAAACTTCCCTGAATTTTGCCCCTGCGTCCACCTCAGGACCAACCTGAGAAAGCCAAATATGCTCGCTAAACCCATCACATAGAGTGTCCAGCTTCTAGTCAGCCCACCTCCAGCTTCCCAAGCCAGCAACCTCCAATCAGAGCAGAAAACACACCTGAAGCCTTTCGTATTTTTCACTATGAAGCTTTCCAACTCCTCTACCTGTCTCTGAGTGTCTGCTGAAAGCAAGCCACGGTGGCCAACTCCATCGCCATAGCAAGCTCCATGTAAACAGCCTCTGCTTGTTCCCATGTGGGTGGTCTTCGTTTATGCCCACACTCCCCTCAAGGCTTGTCTCAGGTTAACCTGTGTCAACTGAAATGAAGAGTCTGGGTAAAGGTTAATTAAAGGAGTTTATTTGATAATCAAGATGAGGAACTCGAGTCCCAGGAAACAGTCCAACAGAGCATTCTTAGGAACTGCTCCGAGGTCTACAGATCTGAGTGCAGCTTAGATGCCTTTTAACAAAGCAGTGGACGTGCAGGAAAGGACTTAGACATCTAATAGCCACATACTTTAAAGATAACATGAACAAGAGCTTTTTGGTTATACATCAAACAAGGCTTGTAATGGTGTTATCTATGTGTGGAAGGAGGCAAGGACCAGAGAGGTCACTTTTTCCCTGCATCTCTAAGAAATGCAGCTGGGAACTGTGAGAGCGAGGTACCCTTTATCTCTTCCTGTTGTGGATCTGTCGAGCTGCATCTTCAGTCACGAGATAAGGGGTCCAAGGTCATTCTAACACAGGCTTAGGATGGCCTGCATGGCTCCTTCACAGGACAGCGTGGATTTGGTACTGACTTTAAGCCCACACAGCTTGCTTGCTAGAATCGCCTGTTAGACCAGGAGAGGGGTCCTCGTTTCGTTCACACCTAGTAGACGCTGAACCCAAAGGAATGTCCCAGGTGAAAACGCTGCATCAGAGCTTTCCCCACCAGGAACCATTGGTAAAACACCTGGCTAATGGGGCTGGCCCGGTGGCACAGCGGTGAAGTTCGCACGTTCCGCTTCTCGGTGGCCCGGGGTTCACTGGTTCGGATCCCAGCTGCAGACATGGCGCTGCTTGGAAAAAGCCATGCTGTGGTAGGCATCCCACGTATAAAGTAGAGGAAGATGGGCATGGATGTTAGCTCAGGGCCAGTCTTCCTCAGCAAAAAGAGGAGGATTGGCAGTAGTTAGCTCATGGCTAATATTCCTCAAAAAAAAAAAAAAAAAAAAACCTGGCTATTTCTAGAAGGGTCTCTAAGAGAAAAACACTACCTCCACACCTACACACACCTATCAGACAGAAGGCCGCGGGCCCAGTATCTTCCTTGACTACTTGGTGCCTATGGACACATGGCAGCAGCAGCAGGAAGCCACAGAAAATAAATCAGCTGCTGAGTTCAAGTTGCCTACATCGCCAGCCCCCGGTACCATGCCAATCACCACCACAAGCACCGAAGTCACTTTTCCAAACATGGTCAAACACGTTCCTCCAGGGCCAGCCAAGTGTTGAAACATCCAGACACAATTGTCAAAGCAAAGAATTATGTACCAGTAAATATAAGTCTGGACTCCAGGTAAGCAATCACCTGGATGACAGCCTGAAGGTTAACCTTTTGTGGACAGACTGGCCCGTCACCACTTCAGTGGGACATGGCTAAAGAGAGGGCCGAGGGGCACCGGATGGGAAGGACAAAGCATAGGATGCAGTTAGACTGAAACTGGGGTGGTTTTCTGTGCTGTCATCCCTGGGCAACCACAACTTCGGGCGCTGCGGGCGACGCTGTCAATTTTGCACATGTGTGAGGCAGGTGGAGGTGTTTCACATGCTTTGTTAAGCTTCTGTGGGCGGGGGTCACACAGTTACCCAGAACCATCAGGAAACCGACAGATGTTTCCTGACAACCTAGTGCCTGTCCAGCACTGAGTTTCCTTTAGGATTGTCCTTTGAGGACACATGACAAAAGCCCCACCTTTATCTTATCAGGGATCCTTCTCCAGGGGTGTTATCAGCGCCACTGTAGGTGCTTACAGTCTGGGCTCTGAAGGAAAATTCTAAAAAGCTCCGCTCTAGCTGGATGTTCTCAGAAAGGATGCAGGCTAACGTTTCAGTAGCCTTTTGGTTTTTCTTAAAGATTGCCACGTGAGCTAACAGCTGTTGACAATCTTTTTTCTTCTTCTCCCCAAAGCCCCCAATACATAGTTGTATCGTCTAGTTGTAGGTCCTTCTGGTTATGCTATGTGGGACACCGCCTTAGCATGGCCTGATGAGCAGTGCCAGGTCCACGCTCAGGATCCGAACCGGTGAAACCCTGGGCCGCTGAAGGGAGCGCATGAACTTAACCACTGGGCCACGGGGCTGGCCCCTCAGTAGCCTTTTGAAGTCTATTAAGTACTGTGGGGACCTGAAATTGGCCACCCCAAGATATGTCTCTTTGGCATGATTATTTGAGGCTGATTGCTTTTGATAAACTGGGAAAGGGAAGGAGGCTCTGAGGAATGGAACTTGCCCTTTGTTAGGACACGTTTACATTTGTAAGGTAA